>NW_025728860.1:0-65566 GCF_021461385.2 Schistocerca piceifrons
AACCTGGTCACGGCACGAAAACGTCTCTTGACGCTGTCTCCTTAACTGCGACAGCTACAGACAAGTGGCGTCGCTACCATACGGCGGGCACGGCTTTTTCTTGCGTTGGATGGCCTAAAGAGACGCTTCCAGTGGGAGAGCAGTGGAAATACATGGCACGGCGATTGCCAAGATACTTCCATTTCGAAGTGATCTTTGTAGTACAAACGAAACGTTTTGCCGCTGCTGATCCAACGGTAACGTGGCCGAGCGGTCTAAGGCGCTGGTTTTAGGCACCAGTCTCTCCGGAGGCGTGGGTTCGAATCCCACCGTTGCCACTTTTTACGTCTCATTTTTGTGCCGTTGCGGTGTGTTCTCGTGGGGTAGGACGCAGCTCTTGTGACGCGCGTGTTGTGTAGGTAGCGTGGCCGAGCGGTCTAAGGCGCTGGTTTCAGGCACCATTCTCTTCGGAGGCGTGGGTTCCAATCCCACAGCTGCCGAACGTGTAATGTTTCCTGTGTCGAAGGCAGATGCACTCATTGCCCGCAAAGGAAACAACACAACAACGCGTGAGCGTCTGCTTGGTGAATTGTCGTAGAACAGTGCGTGGTGCAACGACAGGATTTGTAGGCACCTTTTGCTCTCATCATTGCTGGCGTTCGTCTCCACGAAATGCGTCCGAGCACGCCGTTCTATAACGCGAGAGAGTGGATTTTTTACAGTTGTCGTCAGTTAACCGTTGGCGGCTGCTGCGTTCGCTGGAAAGAGCACTTCCGTCGTTATCCGGTTTGGTCTAGTGGCTAGGATACCTGGCTCTCAACGAGGAGGCCCGGGTTCGATTCCCGGTACCGGACTTGCGCGTTTTTCTTGCTCCTCCTATGCGACTTGTCTCGACTTTGCTCGACTGACGCTACGCTGACGCGTGCAGAAAGCTACGTTAAGTATGACTCGCGGCAACACCTGACGGCGAGAGAGATGCGGCGTCTATCCACTTGTTATCGAGCCACATACCGGTACCTGTAGTCAAGAGGCTTGGAGGACTGCAAGACATTGCCACGGAGGTGAATGCAGCTAACCACTGTAGTTAGAGTCCTGACAGCGCAGGCACGTTCATTTGCTCGTATACATGTGATGGAGACCGTGTCTGACACTGCTGTGGCGTACACCTTGGCCTAGGCTTTGCTGGGTATCGCCACTTGCATTGCAGCCAGCTGCCTTCGCGGGCGCCTCCGTGGCCATGGCCGTGATCGGTCTAGTGGTTAGGACATTGCGTTGTGGCCGCAATAACCCAGGTTCGAATCCTGGTCACGGCAATTTTGAAAGTTTTGCCTTGCTGCCGTTGCAATGGCGAGTACTCGAAATGACAGTACTCTCTTGATTTTTTCACTCGTGTTCCGCAGGCCGCAGTTAGCACTACCACTTCATCCCCAACACGTAATGTCGCCTCCCAGAGCGCAGACGTCCGCTGCTCTCTGTAGTCGAAAAGGGCAGTCGTTTGAAGTGCGATGGATGAGCAGCCAGTCGCAGCAGAACAGGAAGCTGTGGCGTGCACTGTTTCTACAATGCTAGGAACACTGGCGCACCAAGCAGCGCATGTAGCGTGGCCGAGCGCTTTAAGGCGCTGGTTTAAGGCACCAGTCTCTCTGTAGGCGCGGTTTCGAATCCGTAGCTGCCGGGGGTTTTGATGTGATCGCGTTAACCTGCCGCTTTTCCTTCAAGTGTAACCTCCTTGAGCTCACATATGTTTGATACATGGAGCATTCTAACTCCGTCTGACAGTTACAGCTACGATACTTTAGTGGTTAAGGAAAGCCCAGGTTCGAAACCTGGTCACGGCACGAAAACGTCTCTTGACGCTGTCTCCTTAACTGCGACAGCTACAGACAAGTGGCGTCGCTACCATACGGCGGGCACGGCTTTTTCTTGCGTTGGATGGCCTAAAGAGACGCTTCCAGTGGGAGAGCAGTGGAAATACATGGCACGGCGATTGCCAAGATACTTCCATTTCGAAGTGATCTTTGTAGTACAAACGAAACGTTTTGCCGCTGCTGATCCAACGGTAACGTGGCCGAGCGGTCTAAGGCGCTGGTTTTAGGCACCAGTCTCTCCGGAGGCGTGGGTTCGAATCCCACCGTTGCCACTTTTTACGTCTCATTTTTGTGCCGTTGCGGTGTGTTCTCGTGGGTAGGACGCAGCTCTTGTGACGCGCGTGTTGTGTAGGTAGCGTGGCCGAGCGGTCTAAGGCGCTGGTTTCAGGCACCATTCTCTTCGGAGGCGTGGGTTCCAATCCCACAGCTGCCGAACGTGTAATGTTTCCTGTGTCGAAGGCAGATGCACTCATTGCCCGCAAAGGAAACAACACAACAACGCGTGAGCGTCTGCTTGGTGAATTGTCGTAGAACAGTGCGTGGTGCAACGACAGGATTTGTAGGCACCTTTTGCTCTCATCATTGCTGGCGTTCGTCTCCACGAAATGCGTCCGGAGCACGCCGTTCTATAACGCGAGAGAGTGGATTTTTTACAGTTGTCGTCAGTTAACCGTTGGCGGCTGCTGCGTTCGCTGGAAAGAGCACTTCCGTCGTTATCCGGTTTGGTCTAGTGGCTAGGATACCTGGCTCTCAACGAGGAGGCCCGGGTTCGATTCCCGGTACCGGACTTGCGCGTTTTTCTTGCTCCTCCTATGCGACTTGTCTCGACTTTGCTCGACTGACGCTACGCTGACGCGTGCAGAAAGCTACGTTAAGTATGACTCGCGGCAACACCTGACGGCGAGAGAGATGCGGCGTCTATCCACTTGTTATCGAGCCACATACCGGTACCTGTAGTCAAGAGGCTTGGAGGACTGCAAGACATTGCCACGGAGGTGAATGCAGCTAACCACTGTAGTTAGAGTCCTGACAGCGCAGGCACGTTCATTTGCTCGTATACATGTGATGGAGACCGTGTCTGACACTGCTGTGGCGTACACCTTGGCCTAGGCTTTGCTGGGTATCGCCACTTGCATTGCAGCCAGCTGCCTTCGCGGGCGCCTCCGTGGCCATGGCCGTGATCGTCTAGTGGTTAGGACATTGCGTTGTGGCCGCAATAACCCAGGTTCGAATCCTGGTCACGGCAATTTTGAAAGTTTTGCCTTGCTGCCGTTGCAATGGCGAGTACTCGAAATGACAGTACTCTCTTGATTTTTTCACTCGTGTTCCGCAGGCCGCAGTTAGCACTACCACTTCATCCCCAACACGTAATGTCGCCTCCCAGAGCGCAGACGTCCGCTGCTCTCTGTAGTCGAAAAGGGCAGTCGTTTGAAGTGCGATGGATGAGCAGCCAGTCGCAGCAGAACAGGAAGCTGTGGCGTGCACTGTTTCTACAAATGCTAGGAACACTGGCGCACCAAGCAGCGCATGTAGCGTGGCCGAGCGCTTTAAGGCGCTGGTTTAAGGCACCAGTCTCTCTGTAGGCGCGGTTTCGAATCCCGTAGCTGCCGGGGGTTTTGATGTGATCGCGTTAACCTGCCGCTTTTCCTTCAAGTGTAACCTCCTTGAGCTCACATATGTTTGATACATGGAGCATTCTAACTCCGTCTGACAGTTACAGCTACGATACTTTAGTGGTTAAGGAAAGCCCAGGTTCGAAACCTGGTCACGGCACGAAAACGTCTCTTGACGCTGTCTCCTTAACTGCGACAGCTACAGACAAGTGGCGTCGCTACCATACGGCGGGCACGGCTTTTTCTTGCGTTGGATGGCCTAAAGAGACGCTTCCAGTGGGAGAGCAGTGGAAATACATGGCACGGCGATTGCCAAGATACTTCCATTTCGAAGTGATCTTTGTAGTACAAACGAAACGTTTTGCCGCTGCTGATCCAACGGTAACGTGGCCGAGCGGTCTAAGGCGCTGGTTTTAGGCACCAGTCTCTCCGGAGGCGTGGGTTCGAATCCCACCGTTGCCACTTTTTACGTCTCATTTTTGTGCCGTTGCGGTGTGTTCTCGTGGGGTAGGACGCAGCTCTTGTGACGCGCGTGTTGTGTAGGTAGCGTGGCCGAGCGGTCTAAGGCGCTGGTTTCAGGCACCATTCTCTTCGGAGGCGTGGGTTCCAATCCCACAGCTGCCGAACGTGTAATGTTTCCTGTGTCGAAGGCAGATGCACTCATTGCCCGCAAAGGAAACAACACAACAACGCGTGAGCGTCTGCTTGGTGAATTGTCGTAGAACAGTGCGTGGTGCAACGACAGGATTTGTAGGCACCTTTTGCTCTCATCATTGCTGGCGTTCGTCTCCACGAAATGCGTCCGGAGCACGCCGTTCTATAACGCGAGAGAGTGGATTTTTTACAGTTGTCGTCAGTTAACCGTTGGCGGCTGCTGCGTTCGCTGGAAAGAGCACTTCCGTCGTTATCCGGTTTGGTCTAGTGGCTAGGATACCTGGCTCTCAACGAGGAGGCCCGGGTTCGATTCCCGGTACCGGACTTGCGCGTTTTTTCTTGCTCCTCCTATGCGACTTGTCTCGACTTTGCTCGACTGACGCTACGCTGACGCGTGCAGAAAGCTACGTTAAGTATGACTCGCGGCAACACCTGACGGCGAGAGAGATGCGGCGTCTATCCACTTGTTATCGAGCCACATACCGGTACCTGTAGTCAAGAGGCTTGGAGGACTGCAAGACATTGCCACGGAGGTGAATGCAGCTAACCACTGTAGTTAGAGTCCTGACAGCGCAGGCACGTTCATTTGCTCGTATACATGTGATGGAGACCGTGTCTGACACTGCTGTGGCGTACACCTTGGCCTAGGCTTTGCTGGGTATCGCCACTTGCATTGCAGCCAGCTGCCTTCGCGGGCGCCTCCGTGGCCATGGCCGTGATCGTCTAGTGGTTAGGACATTGCGTTGTGGCCGCAATAACCCAGGTTCGAATCCTGGTCACGGCAATTTTGAAAGTTTTGCCTTGCTGCCGTTGCAATGGCGAGTACTCGAAATGACAGTACTCTCTTGATTTTTTCACTCGTGTTCCGCAGGCCGCAGTTAGCACTACCACTTCATCCCCAACACGTAATGTCGCCTCCCAGAGCGCAGACGTCCGCTGCTCTCTGTAGTCGAAAAGGGCAGTCGTTTGAAGTGCGATGGATGAGCAGCCAGTCGCAGCAGAACAGGAAGCTGTGGCGTGCACTGTTTCTACAAATGCTAGGAACACTGGCGCACCAAGCAGCGCATGTAGCGTGGCCGAGCGCTTTAAGGCGCTGGTTTAAGGCACCAGTCTCTCTGTAGGCGCGGTTTCGAATCCCGTAGCTGCCGGGGGTTTTGATGTGATCGCGTTAACCTGCCGCTTTTCCTTCAAGTGTAACCTCCTTGAGCTCACATATGTTTGATACATGGAGCATTCTAACTCCGTCTGACAGTTACAGCTACGATACTTTTAGTGGTTAAGGAAAGCCCAGGTTCGAAACCTGGTCACGGCACGAAAACGTCTCTTGACGCTGTCTCCTTAACTGCGACAGCTACAGACAAGTGGCGTCGCTACCATACGGCGGGCACGGCTTTTTCTTGCGTTGGATGGCCTAAAGAGACGCTTCCAGTGGGAGAGCAGTGGAAATACATGGCACGGCGATTGCCAAGATACTTCCATTTCGAAGTGATCTTTGTAGTACAAACGAAACGTTTTGCCGCTGCTGATCCAACGGTAACGTGGCGAGCGGTCTAAGGCGCTGGTTTTAGGCACCAGTCTCTCCGGAGGCGTGGGTTCGAATCCCACCGTTGCCACTTTTTACGTCTCATTTTTGTGCCGTTGCGGTGTGTTCTCGTGGGGTAGGACGCAGCTCTTGTGACGCGCGTGTTGTGTAGGTAGCGTGGCCGAGCGGTCTAAGGCGCTGGTTTCAGGCACCATTCTCTTCGGAGGCGTGGGTTCCAATCCCACAGCTGCCGAACGTGTAATGTTTCCTGTGTCGAAGGCAGATGCACTCATTGCCCGCAAAGGAAACAACACAACAACGCGTGAGCGTCTGCTTGGTGAATTGTCGTAGAACAGTGCGTGGTGCAACGACAGGATTTGTAGGCACCTTTTGCTCTCATCATTGCTGGCGTTCGTCTCCACGAAATGCGTCCGGAGCACGCCGTTCTATAACGCGAGAGAGTGGATTTTTTACAGTTGTCGTCAGTTAACCGTTGGCGGCTGCTGCGTTCGCTGGAAAGAGCACTTCCGTCGTTATCCGGTTTGGTCTAGTGGCTAGGATACCTGGCTCTCAACGAGGAGGCCCGGGTTCGATTCCCGGTACCGGACTTGCGCGTTTTTCTTGCTCCTCCTATGCGACTTGTCTCGACTTTGCTCGACTGACGCTACGCTGACGCGTGCAGAAAGCTACGTTAAGTATGACTCGCGGCAACACCTGACGGCGAGAGAGATGCGGCGTCTATCCACTTGTTATCGAGCCACATACCGGTACCTGTAGTCAAGAGGCTTGGAGGACTGCAAGACATTGCCACGGAGGTGAATGCAGCTAACCACTGTAGTTAGAGTCCTGACAGCGCAGGCACGTTCATTTGCTCGTATACATGTGATGGAGACCGTGTCTGACACTGCTGTGGCGTACACCTTGGCCTAGGCTTTGCTGGGTATCGCCACTTGCATTGCAGCCAGCTGCCTTCGCGGGCGCCTCCGTGGCCATGGCCGTGATCGTCTAGTGGTTAGGACATTGCGTTGTGGCCCGCAATAACCCAGGTTCGAATCCTGGTCACGGCAATTTTGAAAGTTTTGCCTTGCTGCCGTTGCAATGGCGAGTACTCGAAATGACAGTACTCTCTTGATTTTTTCACTCGTGTTCCGCAGGCCGCAGTTAGCACTACCACTTCATCCCCAACACGTAATGTCGCCTCCCAGAGCGCAGACGTCCGCTGCTCTCTGTAGTCGAAAAGGGCAGTCGTTTGAAGTGCGATGGCATGAGCAGCCAGTCGCAGCAGAACAGGAAGCTGTGGCGTGCACTGTTTCTACAAATGCTAGGAACACTGGCGCACCAAGCAGCGCATGTAGCGTGGCCGAGCGCTTTAAGGCGCTGGTTTAAGGCACCAGTCTCTCTGTAGGCGCGGTTTCGAATCCCGTAGCTGCCGGGGGTTTTGATGTGATCGCGTTAACCTGCCGCTTTTCC
Source organism: Schistocerca piceifrons (assembly GCF_021461385.2). Lineage (NCBI taxonomy): Eukaryota > Metazoa > Arthropoda > Insecta > Orthoptera > Acrididae > Schistocerca > Schistocerca piceifrons. Next base: position 7,107 of record NW_025728860.1, read on the forward strand.
TTCAAGTGTAACCTCCTTGAGCTCACATATGTTTGATACATGGAGCATTCTAACTCCGTCTGACAGTTACAGCTACGATACTTTAGTGGTTAAGGAAAGCCCAGGTTCGAAACCTGGTCACGGCACGAAAACGTCTCTTGACGCTGTCTCCTTAACTGCGACAGCTACAGACAAGTGGCGTCGCTACCATACGGCGGGCACGGCTTTTTCTTGCGTTGGATGGCCTAAAGAGACGCTTCCAGTGGGAGAGCAGTGGAAATACATGGCACGGCGATTGCCAAGATACTTCCATTTCGAAGTGATCTTTGTAGTACAAACGAAACGTTTTGCCGCTGCTGATCCAACGGTAACGTGGCCGAGCGGTCTAAGGCGCTGGTTTTAGGCACCAGTCTCTCCGGAGGCGTGGGTTCGAATCCCACCGTTGCCACTTTTTACGTCTCATTTTTGTGCCGTTGCGGTGTGTTCTCGTGGGGTAGGACGCAGCTCTTGTGACGCGCGTGTTGTGTAGGTAGCGTGGCCGAGCGGTCTAAGGCGCTGGTTTCAGGCACCATTCTCTTCGGAGGCGTGGGTTCCAATCCCACAGCTGCCGAACGTGTAATGTTTCCTGTGTCGAAGGCAGATGCACTCATTGCCCGCAAAGGAAACAACACAACAACGCGTGAGCGTCTGCTTGGTGAATTGTCGTAGAACAGTGCGTGGTGCAACGACAGGATTTGTAGGCACCTTTTGCTCTCATCATTGCTGGCGTTCGTCTCCACGAAATGCGTCCGGAGCACGCCGTTCTATAACGCGAGAGAGTGGATTTTTTACAGTTGTCGTCAGTTAACCGTTGGCGGCTGCTGCGTTCGCTGGAAAGAGCACTTCCGTCGTTATCCGGTTTGGTCTAGTGGCTAGGATACCTGGCTCTCAACGAGGAGGCCCGGGTTCGATTCCCGGTACCGGACTTGCGCGTTTTTCTTGCTCCTCCTATGCGACTTGTCTCGACTTTGCTCGACTGACGCTACGCTGACGCGTGCAGAAAGCTACGTTAAGTATGACTCGCGGCAACACCTGACGGCGAGAGAGATGCGGCGTCTATCCACTTGTTATCGAGCCACATACCGGTACCTGTAGTCAAGAGGCTTGGAGGACTGCAAGACATTGCCAAGGAGGTGAATGCAGCTAACCACTGTAGTTAGAGTCCTGACAGCGCAGCACGTTCATTTGCTCGTATACATGTGATGGAGACCGTGTCTGACACTGCTGTGGCGTACACCTTGGCCTAGGCTTTGCTGGGTATCGCCACTTGCATTGCAGCCAGCTGCCTTCGCGGGCGCCTCCGTGGCCATGGCCGTGATCGTCTAGTGGTTAGGACATTGCGTTGTGGCCGCAATAACCCAGGTTCGAATCCTGGTCACGGCAATTTTGAAAGTTTTGCCTTGCTGCCGTTGCAATGGCGAGTACTCGAAATGACAGTACTCTCTTGATTTTTTCACTCGTGTTCCGCAGGCCGCAGTTAGCACTACCACTTCATCCCCAACACGTAATGTCGCCTCCCAGAGCGCAGACGTCCGCTGCTCTCTGTAGTCGAAAAGGGCAGTCGTTTGAAGTGCGATGGATGAGCAGCCAGTCGCAGCAGAACAGGAAGCTGTGGCGTGCACTGTTTCTACAAATGCTAGGAACACTGGCGCACCAAGCAGCGCATGTAGCGTGGCCGAGCGCTTTAAGGCGCTGGTTTAAGGCACCAGTCTCTCTGTAGGCGCGGTTTCGAATCCCGTAGCTGCCGGGGGTTTTGATGTGATCGCGTTAACCTGCCGCTTTTCCTTCAAGTGTAACCTCCTTGAGCTCACATATGTTTGATACATGGAGCATTCTAACTCCGTCTGACAGTTACAGCTACGATACTTTAGTGGTTAAGGAAAGCCCAGGTTCGAAACCTGGTCACGGCACGAAAACGTCTCTTGACGCTGTCTCCTTAACTGCGACAGCTACAGACAAGTGGCGTCGCTACCATACGGCGGGCACGGCTTTTTCTTGCGTTGGATGGCCTAAAGAGACGCTTCAGTGGGAGAGCAGTGGAAATACATGGCACGGCGATTGCCAAGATACTTCCATTTCGAAGTGATCTTTGTAGTACAAACGAAACGTTTTGCCGCTGCTGATCCAACGGTAACGTGGCCGAGCGGTCTAAGGCGCTGGTTTTAGGCACCAGTCTCTCCGGAGGCGTGGGTTCGAATCCCACCGTTGCCACTTTTTACGTCTCATTTTTGTGCCGTTGCGGTGTGTTCTCGTGGGGTAGGACGCAGCTCTTGTGACGCGCGTGTTGTGTAGGTAGCGTGGCCGAGCGGTCTAAGGCGCTGGTTTCAGGCACCATTCTCTTCGGAGGCGTGGGTTCCAATCCCACAGCTGCCGAACGTGTAATGTTTCCTGTGTCGAAGGCAGATGCACTCATTGCCCGCAAAGGAAACAACACAACAACGCGTGAGCGTCTGCTTGGTGAATTGTCGTAGAACAGTGCGTGGTGCAACGACAGGATTTGTAGGCACCTTTTGCTCTCATCATTGCTGGCGTTCGTCTCCACGAAATGCGTCCGGAGCACGCCGTTCTATAACGCGAGAGAGTGGATTTTTTACAGTTGTCGTCAGTTAACCGTTGGCGGCTGCTGCGTTCGCTGGAAAGAGCACTTCCGTCGTTATCCGGTTTGGTCTAGTGGCTAGGATACCTGGCTCTCAACGAGGAGGCCCGGGTTCGATTCCCGGTACCGGACTTGCGCGTTTTTCTTGCTCCTCCTATGCGACTTGTCTCGACTTTGCTCGACTGACGCTACGCTGACGCGTGCAGAAAGCTACGTTAAGTATGACTCGCGGCAACACCTGACGGCGAGAGAGATGCGGCGTCTATCCACTTGTTATCGAGCCACATACCGGTACCTGTAGTCAAGAGGCTTGGAGGACTGCAAGACATTGCCAAGGAGGTGAATGCAGCTAACCACTGTAGTTAGAGTCCTGACAGCGCAGGCACGTTCATTTGCTCGTATACATGTGATGGAGACCGTGTCTGACACTGCTGTGGCGTACACCTTGGCCTAGGCTTTGCTGGGTATCGCCACTTGCATTGCAGCCAGCTGCCTTCGCGGGCGCCTCCGTGGCCATGGCCGTGATCGTCTAGTGGTTAGGACATTGCGTTGTGGCCGCAATAACCCAGGTTCGAATCCTGGTCACGGCAATTTTGAAAGTTTTGCCTTGCTGCCGTTGCAATGGCGAGTACTCGAAATGACAGTACTCTCTTGATTTTTTCACTCGTGTTCCGCAGGCCGCAGTTAGCACTACCACTTCATCCCCAACACGTAATGTCGCCTCCCAGAGCGCAGACGTCCGCTGCTCTCTGTAGTCGAAAAGGGCAGTCGTTTGAAGTGCGATGGATGAGCAGCCAGTCGCAGCAGAACAGGAAGCTGTGGCGTGCACTGTTTCTACAAATGCTAGGAACACTGGCGCACCAAGCAGCGCATGTAGCGTGGCCGAGCGCTTTAAGGCGCTGGTTTAAGGCACCAGTCTCTCTGTAGGCGCGGTTTCGAATCCGTAGCTGCCGGGGGTTTTGATGTGATCGCGTTAACCTGCCGCTTTTCCTTCAAGTGTAACCTCCTTGAGCTCACATATGTTTGATACATGGAGCATTCTAACTCCGTCTGACAGTTACAGCTACGATACTTTAGTGGTTAAGGAAAGCCCAGGTTCGAAACCTGGTCACGGCACGAAAACGTCTCTTGACGCTGTCTCCTTAACTGCGACAGCTACAGACAAGTGGCGTCGCTACCATACGGCGGGCACGGCTTTTTCTTGCGTTGGATGGCCTAAAGAGACGCTTCCAGTGGGAGAGCAGTGGAAATACATGGCACGGCGATTGCCAGATACTTCCATTTCGAAGTGATCTTTGTAGTACAAACGAAACGTTTTGCCGCTGCTGATCCAACGGTAACGTGGCCGAGCGGTCTAAGGCGCTGGTTTTAGGCACCAGTCTCTCCGGAGGCGTGGGTTCGAATCCCACCGTTGCCACTTTTTACGTCTCATTTTTGTGCCGTTGCGGTGTGTTCTCGTGGGGTAGGACGCAGCTCTTGTGACGCGCGTGTTGTGTAGGTAGCGTGGCCGAGCGGTCTAAGGCGCTGGTTTCAGGCACCATTCTCTTCGGAGGCGTGGGTTCCAATCCCACAGCTGCCGAACGTGTAATGTTTCCTGTGTCGAAGGCAGATGCACTCATTGCCCGCAAAGGAAACAACACAACAACGCGTGAGCGTCTGCTTGGTGAATTGTCGTAGAACAGTGCGTGGTGCAACGACAGGATTTGTAGGCACCTTTTGCTCTCATCATTGCTGGCGTTCGTCTCCACGAAATGCGTCCGGAGCACGCCGTTCTATAACGCGAGAGAGTGGATTTTTTACAGTTGTCGTCAGTTAACCGTTGGCGGCTGCTGCGTTCGCTGGAAAGAGCACTTCCGTCGTTATCCGGTTTGGTCTAGTGGCTAGGATACCTGGCTCTCAACGAGGAGGCCCGGGTTCGATTCCCGGTACCGGACTTGCGCGTTTTTCTTGCTCCTCCTATGCGACTTGTCTCGACTTTGCTCGACTGACGCTACGCTGACGCGTGCAGAAAGCTACGTTAAGTATGACTCGCGGCAACACCTGACGGCGAGAGAGATGCGGCGTCTATCCACTTGTTATCGAGCCACATACCGGTACCTGTAGTCAAGAGGCTTGGAGGACTGCAAGACATTGCCAAGGAGGTGAATGCAGCTAACCACTGTAGTTAGAGTCCTGACAGCGCAGGCACGTTCATTTGCTCGTATACATGTGATGGAGACCGTGTCTGACACTGCTGTGGCGTACACCTTGGCCTAGGCTTTGCTGGGTATCGCCACTTGCATTGCAGCCAGCTGCCTTCGCGGGCGCCTCCGTGGCCATGGCCGTGATCGTCTAGTGGTTAGGACATTGCGTTGTGGCCGCAATAACCCAGGTTCGAATCCTGGTCACGGCAATTTTGAAAGTTTTGCCTTGCTGCCGTTGCAATGGCGAGTACTCGAAATGACAGTACTCTCTTGATTTTTTCACTCGTGTTCCGCAGGCCGCAGTTAGCACTACCACTTCATCCCCAACACGTAATGTCGCCTCCCAGAGCGCAGACGTCCGCTGCTCTCTGTAGTCGAAAAGGGCAGTCGTTTGAAGTGCGATGGATGAGCAGCCAGTCGCAGCAGAACAGGAAGCTGTGGCGTGCACTGTTTCTACAAATGCTAGGAACACTGGCGCACCAAGCAGCGCATGTAGCGTGGCCGAGCGCTTTAAGGCGCTGGTTTAAGGCACCAGTCTCTCTGTAGGCGCGGTTTCGAATCCCGTAGCTGCCGGGGGTTTTGATGTGATCGCGTTAACCTGCCGCTTTTCCTTCAAGTGTAACCTCCTTGAGCTCACATATGTTTGATACATGGAGCATTCTACTCCGTCTGACAGTTACAGCTACGATACTTTAGTGGTTAAGGAAAGCCCAGGTTCGAAACCTGGTCACGGCACGAAAACGTCTCTTGACGCTGTCTCCTTAACTGCGACAGCTACAGACAAGTGGCGTCGCTACCATACGGCGGGCACGGCTTTTTTCTTGCGTTGGATGGCCTAAAGAGACGCTTCCAGTGGGAGAGCAGTGGAAATACATGGCACGGCGATTGCCAAGATACTTCCATTTCGAAGTGATCTTTGTAGTACAAACGAAACGTTTTGCCGCTGCTGATCCAACGGTAACGTGGCCGAGCGGTCTAAGGCGCTGGTTTTAGGCACCAGTCTCTCCGGAGGCGTGGGTTCGAATCCCACCGTTGCCACTTTTTACGTCTCATTTTTGTGCCGTTGCGGTGTGTTCTCGTGGGGTAGGACGCAGCTCTTGTGACGCGCGTGTTGTGTAGGTAGCGTGGCCGAGCGGTCTAAGGCGCTGGTTTCAGGCACCATTCTCTTCGGAGGCGTGGGTTCCAATCCCACAGCTGCCGAACGTGTAATGTTTCCTGTGTCGAAGGCAGATGCACTCATTGCCCGCAAAGGAAACAACACAACAACGCGTGAGCGTCTGCTTGGTGAATTGTCGTAGAACAGTGCGTGGTGCAACGACAGGATTTGTAGGCACCTTTTGCTCTCATCATTGCTGGCGTTCGTCTCCACGAAATGCGTCCGGAGCACGCCGTTCTATAACGCGAGAGAGTGGATTTTTTACAGTTGTCGTCAGTTAACCGTTGGCGGCTGCTGCGTTCGCTGGGAAAGAGCACTTCCGTCGTTATCCGGTTTGGTCTAGTGGCTAGGATACCTGGCTCTCAACGAGGAGGCCCGGGTTCGATTCCCGGTACCGGACTTGCGCGTTTTTCTTGCTCCTCCTATGCGACTTGTCTCGACTTTGCTCGACTGACGCTACGCTGACGCGTGCAGAAAGCTACGTTAAGTATGACTCGCGGCAACACCTGACGGCGAGAGAGATGCGGCGTCTATCCACTTGTTATCGAGCCACATACCGGTACCTGTAGTCAAGAGGCTTGGAGGACTGCAAGACATTGCCAAGGAGGTGAATGCAGCTAACCACTGTAGTTAGAGTCCTGACAGCGCAGGCACGTTCATTTGCTCGTATACATGTGATGGAGACGTGTCTGACACTGCTGTGGCGTACACCTTGGCCTAGGCTTTGCTGGGTATCGCCACTTGCATTGCAGCCAGCTGCCTTCGCGGGCGCCTCCGTGGCCATGGCCGTGATCGTCTAGTGGTTAGGACATTGCGTTGTGGCCGCAAATAACCCAGGTTCGAATCCTGGTCACGGCAATTTGAAAGTTTTGCCTTGCTGCCGTTGCAATGGCGAGTACTCGAAATGACAGTACTCTCTTGATTTTTTCACTCGTGTTCCGCAGGCCGCAGTTAGCACTACCACTTCATCCCCAACACGTAATGTCGCCTCCCAGAGCGCAGACGTCCGCTGCTCTCTGTAGTCGAAAAGGGCAGTCGTTTGAAGTGCGATGGATGAGCAGCCAGTCGCAGCAGAACAGGAAGCTGTGGCGTGCACTGTTTCTACAAATGCTAGGAACACTGGCGCACCAAGCAGCGCATGTAGCGTGGCCGAGCGCTTTAAGGCGCTGGTTTAAGGCACCAGTCTCTCTGTAGGCGCGGTTTCGAATCCCGTAGCTGCCGGGGGTTTTGATGTGATCGCGTTAACCTGCCGCTTTTCCTTCAAGTGTAACCTCCTTGAGCTCACATATGTTTGATACATGGAGCATTCTAACTCCGTCTGACAGTTACAGCTACGATACTTTAGTGGTTAAGGAAAGCCCAGGTTCGAAACCTGGTCACGGCACGAAAACGTCTCTTGACGCTGTCTCCTTAACTGCGACAGCTACAGACAAGTGGCGTCGCTACCATACGGCGGGCACGGCTTTTTCTTGCGTTGGATGGCCTAAAGAGACGCTTCCAGTGGGAGAGCAGTGGAAATACATGGCACGGCGATTGCCAAGATACTTCCATTTCGAAGTGATCTTTGTAGTACAAACGAAACGTTTTGCCGCTGCTGATCCAACGGTAACGTGGCCGAGCGGTCTAAGGCGCTGGTTTTAGGCACCAGTCTCTCCGGAGGCGTGGGTTCGAATCCCACCGTTGCCACTTTTTACGTCTCATTTTTGTGCCGTTGCGGTGTGTTCTCGTGGGGTAGGACGCAGCTCTTGTGACGCGCGTGTTGTGTAGGTAGCGTGGCCGAGCGGTCTAAGGCGCTGGTTTCAGGCACCATTCTCTTCGGAGGCGTGGGTTCCAATCCCACAGCTGCCGAACGTGTAATGTTTCCTGTGTCGAAGGCAGATGCACTCATTGCCCGCAAAGGAAACAACACAACAACGCGTGAGCGTCTGCTTGGTGAATTGTCGTAGAACAGTGCGTGGTGCAACGACAGGATTTGTAGGCACCTTTTGCTCTCATCATTGCTGGCGTTCGTCTCCACGAAATGCGTCCGGAGCACGCCGTTCTATAACGCGAGAGAGTGGATTTTTTACAGTTGTCGTCAGTTAACCGTGGGCGGCTGCTGCGTTCGCTGGAAAGAGCACTTCCGTCGTTATCCGGTTTGGTCTAGTGGCTAGGATACCTGGCTCTCAACGAGGAGGCCGGGTTCGATTCCCGGTACCGGACTTGCGCGTTTTTCTTGCTCCTCCTATGCGACTTGTCTCGACTTTGCTCGACTGACGCTACGCTGACGCGTGCAGAAAGCTACGTTAAGTATGACTCGCGGCAACACCTGACGGCGAGAGAGATGCGGCGTCTATCCACTTGTTATCGAGCCACATACCGGTACCTGTAGTCAAGAGGCTTGGAGGACTGCAAGACATTGCCACGGAGGTGAATGCAGCTAACCACTGTAGTTAGAGTCCTGACAGCGCAGGCACGTTCATTTGCTCGTATACATGTGATGGAGACCGTGTCTGACACTGCTGTGGCGTACACCTTGGCCTAGGCTTTGCTGGGTATCGCCACTTGCATTGCAGCCAGCTGCCTTCGCGGGCGCCTCCGTGGCCATGGCCGTGATCGTCTAGTGGTTAGGACATTGCGTTGTGGCCGCAATAACCCAGGTTCGAATCCTGGTCACGGCAATTTTGAAAGTTTTGCCTTGCTGCCGTTGCAATGGCGAGTACTCGAAATGACAGTACTCTCTTGATTTTTTCACTCGTGTTCCGCAGGCCGCAGTTAGCACTACCACTTCATCCCCAACACGTAATGTCGCCTCCCAGAGCGCAGACGTCCGCTGCTCTCTGTAGTCGAAAAGGGCAGTCGTTTGAAGTGCGATGGATGAGCAGCCAGTCGCAGCAGAACAGGAAGCTGTGGCGTGCACTGTTTCTACAAATGCTAGGAACACTGGCGCACCAAGCAGCGCATGTAGCGTGGCCGAGCGCTTTAAGGCGCTGGTTTAAGGCACCAGTCTCTCTGTAGGCGCGGTTTCGAATCCCGTAGCTGCCGGGGGTTTTGATGTGATCGCGTTAACCTGCCGCTTTTCCTTCAAGTGTAACCTCCTTGAGCTCACATATGTTTGATACATGGAGCATTCTAACTCCGTCTGACAGTTACAGCTACGATACTTTAGTGGTTAAGGAAAGCCCAGGTTCGAAACCTGGTCACGGCACGAAAACGTCTCTTGACGCTGTCTCCTTAACTGCGACAGCTACAGACAAGTGGCGTCGCTACCATACGGCGGGCACGGCTTTTTCTTGCGTTGGATGGCCTAAAGAGACGCTTCCAGTGGGAGAGCAGTGGAAATACATGGCACGGCGATTGCCAAGATACTTCCATTTCGAAGTGATCTTTGTAGTACAAACGAAACGTTTTGCCGCTGCTGATCCAACGGTAACGTGGCCGAGCGGTCTAAGGCGCTGGTTTTAGGCACCAGTCTCTCCGGAGGCGTGGGTTCGAATCCCACCGTTGCCACTTTTTACGTCTCATTTTTGTGCCGTTGCGGTGTGTTCTCGTGGGGTAGGACGCAGCTCTTGTGACGCGCGTGTTGTGTAGGTAGCGTGGCCGAGCGGTCTAAGGCGCTGGTTTCAGGCACCATTCTCTTCGGAGGCGTGGGTTCCAATCCCACAGCTGCCGAACGTGTAATGTTTCCTGTGTCGAAGGCAGATGCACTCATTGCCCGCAAAGGAAACAACACAACAACGCGTGAGCGTCTGCTTGGTGAATTGTCGTAGAACAGTGCGTGGTGCAACGACAGGATTTGTAGGCACCTTTTGCTCTCATCATTGCTGGCGTTCGTCTCCACGAAATGCGTCCGGAGCACGCCGTTCTATAACGCGAGAGAGTGGATTTTTTACAGTTGTCGTCAGTTAACCGTGGGCGGCTGCTGCGTTCGCTGGAAAGAGCACTTCCGTCGTTATCCGGTTTGGTCTAGTGGCTAGGATACCTGGCTCTCAACGAGGAGGCCCGGGTTCGATTCCCGGTACCGGACTTGCGCGTTTTTCTTGCTCCTCCTATGCGACTTGTCTCGACTTTGCTCGACTGACGCTACGCTGACGCGTGCAGAAAGCTACGTTAAGTATGACTCGCGGCAACACCTGACGGCGAGAGAGATGCGGCGTCTATCCACTTGTTATCGAGCCACATACCGGTACCTGTAGTCAAGAGGCTTGGAGGACTGCAAGACATTGCCACGGAGGTGAATGCAGCTAACCACTGTAGTTAGAGTCCTGACAGCGCAGGCACGTTCATTTGCTCGTATACATGTGATGGAGACCGTGTCTGACACTGCTGTGGCGTACACCTTGGCCTAGGCTTTGCTGGGTATCGCCACTTGCATTGCAGCCAGCTGCCTTCGCGGGCGCCTCCGTGGCCATGGCCGTGATCGTCTAGTGGTTAGGACATTGCGTTGTGGCCGCAATAACCCAGGTTCGAATCCTGGTCACGGCAATTTTGAAAGTTTTGCCTTGCTGCCGTTGCAATGGCGAGTACTCGAAATGACAGTACTCTCTTGATTTTTTCACTCGTGTTCCGCAGGCCGCAGTTAGCACTACCACTTCATCCCCAACACGTAATGTCGCCTCCCAGAGCGCAGACGTCCGCTGCTCTCTGTAGTCGAAAAGGGCAGTCGTTTGAAGTGCGATGGATGAGCAGCCAGTCGCAGCAGAACAGGAAGCTGTGGCGTGCACTGTTTCTACAAATGCTAGGAACACTGGCGCACCAAGCAGCGCATGTAGCGTGGCCGAGCGCTTTAAGGCGCTGGTTTAAGGCACCAGTCTCTCTGTAGGCGCGGTTTCGAATCCCGTAGCTGCCGGGGGTTTTGATGTGATCGCGTTAACCTGCCGCTTTTCCTTCAAGTGTAACCTCCTTGAGCTCACATATGTTTGATACATGGAGCATTCTAACTCCGTCTGACAGTTACAGCTACGATACTTTAGTGGTTAAGGAAAGCCCAGGTTCGAAACCTGGTCACGGCACGAAAACGTCTCTTGACGCTGTCTCCTTAACTGCGACAGCTACAGACAAGTGGCGTCGCTACCATACGGCGGGCACGGCTTTTTCTTGCGTTGGATGGCCTAAAGAGACGCTTCCAGTGGGAGAGCAGTGGAAATACATGGCACGGCGATTGCCAAGATACTTCCATTTCGAAGTGATCTTTGTAGTACAAACGAAACGTTTTGCCGCTGCTGATCCAACGGTAACGTGGCCGAGCGGTCTAAGGCGCTGGTTTTAGGCACCAGTCTCTCCGGAGGCGTGGGTTCGAATCCCACCGTTGCCACTTTTTACGTCTCATTTTTGTGCCGTTGCGGTGTGTTCTCGTGGGGTAGGACGCAGCTCTTGTGACGCGCGTGTTGTGTAGGTAGCGTGGCCGAGCGGTCTAAGGCGCTGGTTTCAGGCACCATTCTCTTCGGAGGCGTGGGTTCCAATCCCACAGCTGCCGAACGTGTAATGTTTCCTGTGTCGAAGGCAGATGCACTCATTGCCCGCAAAGGAAACAACACAACAACGCGTGAGCGTCTGCTTGGTGAATTGTCGTAGAACAGTGCGTGGTGCAACGACAGGATTTGTAGGCACCTTTTGCTCTCATCATTGCTGGCGTTCGTCTCCACGAAATGCGTCCGGAGCACGCCGTTCTATAACGCGAGAGAGTGGATTTTTTACAGTTGTCGTCAGTTAACCGTTGGCGGCTGCTGCGTTCGCTGGAAAGAGCACTTCCGTCGTTATCCGGTTTGGTCTAGTGGCTAGGATACCTGGCTCTCAACGAGGAGGCCCGGGTTCGATTCCCGGTACCGGACTTGCGCGTTTTTCTTGCTCCTCCTATGCGACTTGTCTCGACTTTGCTCGACTGACGCTACGCTGACGCGTGCAGAAAGCTACGTTAAGTATGACTCGCGGCAACACCTGACGGCGAGAGAGATGCGGCGTCTATCCACTTGTTATCGAGCCACATACCGGTACCTGTAGTCAAGAGGCTTGGAGGACTGCAAGACATTGCCACGGAGGTGAATGCAGCTAACCACTGTAGTTAGAGTCCTGACAGCGCAGGCACGTTCATTTGCTCGTATACATGTGATGGAGACCGTGTCTGACACTGCTGTGGCGTACACCTTGGCCTAGGCTTTGCTGGGTATCGCCACTTGCATTGCAGCCAGCTGCCTTCGCGGGCGCCTCCGTGGCCATGGCCGTGATCGTCTAGTGGTTAGGACATTGCGTTGTGGCCGCAATAACCCAGGTTCGAATCCTGGTCACGGCAATTTTGAAAGTTTTGCCTTGCTGCCGTTGCAATGGCGAGTACTCGAAATGACAGTACTCTCTTGATTTTTTCACTCGTGTTCCGCAGGCCGCAGTTAGCACTACCACTTCATCCCCAACACGTAATGTCGCCTCCCAGAGCGCAGACGTCCGCTGCTCTCTGTAGTCGAAAAGGGCAGTCGTTTGAAGTGCGATGGATGAGCAGCCAGTCGCAGCAGAACAGGAAGCTGTGGCGTGCACTGTTTCTACAAATGCTAGGAACACTGGCGCACCAAGCAGCGCATGTAGCGTGGCCGAGCGCTTTAAGGCGCTGGTTTAAGGCACCAGTCTCTCTGTAGGCGCGGTTTCGAATCCCGTAGCTGCCGGGGGTTTTGATGTGATCGCGTTAACCTGCCGCTTTTCCTTCAAGTGTAACCTCCTTGAGCTCACATATGTTTGATACATGGAGCATTCTAACTCCGTCTGACAGTTACAGCTACGATACTTTAGTGGTTAAGGAAAGCCCAGGTTCGAAACCTGGTCACGGCACGAAAACGTCTCTTGACGCTGTCTCCTTAACTGCGACAGCTACAGACAAGTGGCGTCGCTACCATACGGCGGGCACGGCTTTTTCTTGCGTTGGATGGCCTAAAGAGACGCTTCCAGTGGGAGAGCAGTGGAAATACATGGCACGGCGATTGCCAAGATACTTCCATTTCGAAGTGATCTTTGTAGTACAAACGAAACGTTTTGCCGCTGCTGATCCAACGGTAACGTGGCCGAGCGGTCTAAGGCGCTGGTTTTAGGCACCAGTCTCTCCGGAGGCGTGGGTTCGAATCCCACCGTTGCCACTTTTTACGTCTCATTTTTGTGCCGTTGCGGTGTGTTCTCGTGGGGTAGGACGCAGCTCTTGTGACGCGCGTGTTGTGTAGGTAGCGTGGCCGAGCGGTCTAAGGCGCTGGTTTCAGGCACCATTCTCTTCGGAGGCGTGGGTTCCAATCCCACAGCTGCCGAACGTGTAATGTTTCCTGTGTCGAAGGCAGATGCACTCATTGCCCGCAAAGGAAACAACACAACAACGCGTGAGCGTCTGCTTGGTGAATTGTCGTAGAACAGTGCGTGGTGCAACGACAGGATTTGTAGGCACCTTTTGCTCTCATCATTGCTGGCGTTCGTCTCCACGAAATGCGTCCGGAGCACGCCGTTCTATAACGCGAGAGAGTGGATTTTTTACAGTTGTCGTCAGTTAACCGTTGGCGGCTGCTGCGTTCGCTGGAAAGAGCACTTCCGTCGTTATCCGGTTTGGTCTAGTGGCTAGGATACCTGGCTCTCAACGAGGAGGCCCGGGTTCGATTCCCGGTACCGGACTTGCGCGTTTTTCTTGCTCCTCCTATGCGACTTGTCTCGACTTTGCTCGACTGACGCTACGCTGACGCGTGCAGAAAGCTACGTTAAGTATGACTCGCGGCAACACCTGACGGCGAGAGAGATGCGGCGTCTATCCACTTGTTATCGAGCCACATACCGGTACCTGTAGTCAAGAGGCTTGGAGGACTGCAAGACATTGCCACGGAGGTGAATGCAGCTAACCACTGTAGTTAGAGTCCTGACAGCGCAGGCACGTTCATTTGCTCGTATACATGTGATGGAGACCGTGTCTGACACTGCTGTGGCGTACACCTTGGCCTAGGCTTTGCTGGGTATCGCCACTTGCATTGCAGCCAGCTGCCTTCGCGGGCGCCTCCGTGGCCATGGCCGTGATCGTCTAGTGGTTAGGACATTGCGTTGTGGCCGCAATAACCCAGGTTCGAATCCTGGTCACGGCAATTTTGAAAGTTTTGCCTTGCTGCCGTTGCAATGGCGAGTACTCGAAATGACAGTACTCTCTTGATTTTTTCACTCGTGTTCCGCAGGCCGCAGTTAGCACTACCACTTCATCCCCAACACGTAATGTCGCCTCCCAGAGCGCAGACGTCCGCTGCTCTCTGTAGTCGAAAAGGGCAGTCGTTTGAAGTGCGATGGATGAGCAGCCAGTCGCAGCAGAACAGGAAGCTGTGGCGTGCACTGTTTCTACAAATGCTAGGAACACTGGCGCACCAAGCAGCGCATGTAGCGTGGCCGAGCGCTTTAAGGCGCTGGTTTAAGGCACCAGTCTCTCTGTAGGCGCGGTTTCGAATCCCGTAGCTGCCGGGGGTTTTGATGTGATCGCGTTAACCTGCCGCTTTTCCTTCAAGTGTAACCTCCTTGAGCTCACATATGTTTGATACATGGAGCATTCTAACTCCGTCTGACAGTTACAGCTACGATACTTTAGTGGTTAAGGAAAGCCCAGGTTCGAAACCTGGTCACGGCACGAAAACGTCTCTTGACGCTGTCTCCTTAACTGCGACAGCTACAGACAAGTGGCGTCGCTACCATACGGCGGGCACGGCTTTTTCTTGCGTTGGATGGCCTAAAGAGACGCTTCCAGTGGGAGAGCAGTGGAAATACATGGCACGGCGATTGCCAAGATACTTCCATTTCGAAGTGATCTTTGTAGTACAAACGAAACGTTTTGCCGCTGCTGATCCAACGGTAACGTGGCCGAGCGGTCTAAGGCGCTGGTTTTAGGCACCAGTCTCTCCGGAGGCGTGGGTTCGAATCCCACCGTTGCCACTTTTTACGTCTCATTTTTGTGCCGTTGCGGTGTGTTCTCGTGGGGTAGGACGCAGCTCTTGTGACGCGCGTGTTGTGTAGGTAGCGTGGCCGAGCGGTCTAAGGCGCTGGTTTCAGGCACCATTCTCTTCGGAGGCGTGGGTTCCAATCCCACAGCTGCCGAACGTGTAATGTTTCCTGTGTCGAAGGCAGATGCACTCATTGCCCGCAAAGGAAACAACACAACAACGCGTGAGCGTCTGCTTGGTGAATTGTCGTAGAACAGTGCGTGGTGCAACGACAGGATTTGTAGGCACCTTTTGCTCTCATCATTGCTGGCGTTCGTCTCCACGAAATGCGTCCGGAGCACGCCGTTCTATAACGCGAGAGAGTGGATTTTTTACAGTTGTCGTCAGTTAACCGTTGGCGGCTGCTGCGTTCGCTGGAAAGAGCACTTCCGTCGTTATCCGGTTTGGTCTAGTGGCTAGGATACCTGGCTCTCAACGAGGAGGCCCGGGTTCGATTCCCGGTACCGGACTTGCGCGTTTTTCTTGCTCCTCCTATGCGACTTGTCTCGACTTTGCTCGACTGACGCTACGCTGACGCGTGCAGAAAGCTACGTTAAGTATGACTCGCGGCAACACCTGACGGCGAGAGAGATGCGGCGTCTATCCACTTGTTATCGAGCCACATACCGGTACCTGTAGTCAAGAGGCTTGGAGGACTGCAAGACATTGCCACGGAGGTGAATGCAGCTAACCACTGTAGTTAGAGTCCTGACAGCGCAGGCACGTTCATTTGCTCGTATACATGTGATGGAGACCGTGTCTGACACTGCTGTGGCGTACACCTTGGCCTAGGCTTTGCTGGGTATCGCCACTTGCATTGCAGCCAGCTGCCTTCGCGGGCGCCTCCGTGGCCATGGCCGTGATCGTCTAGTGGTTAGGACATTGCGTTGTGGCCGCAATAACCCAGGTTCGAATCCTGGTCACGGCAATTTTGAAAGTTTTGCCTTGCTGCCGTTGCAATGGCGAGTACTCGAAATGACAGTACTCTCTTGATTTTTTCACTCGTGTTCCGCAGGCCGCAGTTAGCACTACCACTTCATCCCCAACACGTAATGTCGCCTCCCAGAGCGCAGACGTCCGCTGCTCTCTGTAGTCGAAAAGGGCAGTCGTTTGAAGTGCGATGGATGAGCAGCCAGTCGCAGCAGAACAGGAAGCTGTGGCGTGCACTGTTTCTACAAATGCTAGGAACACTGGCGCACCAAGCAGCGCATGTAGCGTGGCCGAGCGCTTTAAGGCGCTGGTTTAAGGCACCAGTCTCTCTGTAGGCGCGGTTTCGAATCCCGTAGCTGCCGGGGGTTTTGATGTGATCGCGTTAACCTGCCGCTTTTCCTTCAAGTGTAACCTCCTTGAGCTCACATATGTTTGATACATGGAGCATTCTAACTCCGTCTGACAGTTACAGCTACGATACTTTAGTGGTTAAGGAAAGCCCAGGTTCGAAACCTGGTCACGGCACGAAAACGTCTCTTGACGCTGTCTCCTTAACTGCGACAGCTACAGACAAGTGGCGTCGCTACCATACGGCGGGCACGGCTTTTTCTTGCGTTGGATGGCCTAAAGAGACGCTTCCAGTGGGAGAGCAGTGGAAATACATGGCACGGCGATTGCCAAGATACTTCCATTTCGAAGTGATCTTTGTAGTACAAACGAAACGTTTTGCCGCTGCTGATCCAACGGTAACGTGGCCGAGCGGTCTAAGGCGCTGGTTTTAGGCACCAGTCTCTCCGGAGGCGTGGGTTCGAATCCCACCGTTGCCACTTTTTACGTCTCATTTTTGTGCCGTTGCGGTGTGTTCTCGTGGGGTAGGACGCAGCTCTTGTGACGCGCGTGTTGTGTAGGTAGCGTGGCCGAGCGGTCTAAGGCGCTGGTTTCAGGCACCATTCTCTTCGGAGGCGTGGGTTCCAATCCCACAGCTGCCGAACGTGTAATGTTTCCTGTGTCGAAGGCAGATGCACTCATTGCCCGCAAAGGAAACAACACAACAACGCGTGAGCGTCTGCTTGGTGAATTGTCGTAGAACAGTGCGTGGTGCAACGACAGGATTTGTAGGCACCTTTTGCTCTCATCATTGCTGGCGTTCGTCTCCACGAAATGCGTCCGGAGCACGCCGTTCTATAACGCGAGAGAGTGGATTTTTTACAGTTGTCGTCAGTTAACCGTTGGCGGCTGCTGCGTTCGCTGGAAAGAGCACTTCCGTCGTTATCCGGTTTGGTCTAGTGGCTAGGATACCTGGCTCTCAACGAGGAGGCCCGGGTTCGATTCCCGGTACCGGACTTGCGCGTTTTTCTTGCTCCTCCTATGCGACTTGTCTCGACTTTGCTCGACTGACGCTACGCTGACGCGTGCAGAAAGCTACGTTAAGTATGACTCGCGGCAACACCTGACGGCGAGAGAGATGCGGCGTCTATCCACTTGTTATCGAGCCACATACCGGTACCTGTAGTCAAGAGGCTTGGAGGACTGCAAGACATTGCCACGGAGGTGAATGCAGCTAACCACTGTAGTTAGAGTCCTGACAGCGCAGGCACGTTCATTTGCTCGTATACATGTGATGGAGACCGTGTCTGACACTGCTGTGGCGTACACCTTGGCCTAGGCTTTGCTGGGTATCGCCACTTGCATTGCAGCCAGCTGCCTTCGCGGGCGCCTCCGTGGCCATGGCCGTGATCGTCTAGTGGTTAGGACATTGCGTTGTGGCCGCAATAACCCAGGTTCGAATCCTGGTCACGGCAATTTTGAAAGTTTTGCCTTGCTGCCGTTGCAATGGCGAGTACTCGAAATGACAGTACTCTCTTGATTTTTTCACTCGTGTTCCGCAGGCCGCAGTTAGCACTACCACTTCATCCCCAACACGTAATGTCGCCTCCCAGAGCGCAGACGTCCGCTGCTCTCTGTAGTCGAAAAGGGCAGTCGTTTGAAGTGCGATGGATGAGCAGCCAGTCGCAGCAGAACAGGAAGCTGTGGCGTGCACTGTTTCTACAAATGCTAGGAACACTGGCGCACCAAGCAGCGCATGTAGCGTGGCCGAGCGCTTTAAGGCGCTGGTTTAAGGCACCAGTCTCTCTGTAGGCGCGGTTTCGAATCCCGTAGCTGCCGGGGGTTTTGATGTGATCGCGTTAACCTGCCGCTTTTCCTTCAAGTGTAACCTCCTTGAGCTCACATATGTTTGATACATGGAGCATTCTAACTCCGTCTGACAGTTACAGCTACGATACTTTAGTGGTTAAGGAAAGCCCAGGTTCGAAACCTGGTCACGGCACGAAAACGTCTCTTGACGCTGTCTCCTTAACTGCGACAGCTACAGACAAGTGGCGTCGCTACCATACGGCGGGCACGGCTTTTTCTTGCGTTGGATGGCCTAAAGAGACGCTTCCAGTGGGAGAGCAGTGGAAATACATGGCACGGCGATTGCCAAGATACTTCCATTTCGAAGTGATCTTTGTAGTACAAACGAAACGTTTTGCCGCTGCTGATCCAACGGTAACGTGGCCGAGCGGTCTAAGGCGCTGGTTTTAGGCACCAGTCTCTCCGGAGGCGTGGGTTCGAATCCCACCCTTGCCACTTTTTACGTCTCATTTTTGTGCCGTTGCGGTGTGTTCTCGTGGGGTAGGACGCAGCTCTTGTGACGCGCGTGTTGTGTAGGTAGCGTGGCCGAGCGGTCTAAGGCGCTGGTTTCAGGCACCATTCTCTTCGGAGGCGTGGGTTCCAATCCCACAGCTGCCGAACGTGTAATGTTTCCTGTGTCGAAGGCAGATGCACTCATTGCCCGCAAAGGAAACAACACAACAACGCGTGAGCGTCTGCTTGGTGAATTGTCGTAGAACAGTGCGTGGTGCAACGACAGGATTTGTAGGCACCTTTTGCTCTCATCATTGCTGGCGTTCGTCTCCACGAAATGCGTCCGGAGCACGCCGTTCTATAACGCGAGAGAGTGGATTTTTTACAGTTGTCGTCAGTTAACCGTGGGCGGCTGCTGCGTTCGCTGGAAAGAGCACTTCCGTCGTTATCCGGTTTGGTCTAGTGGCTAGGATACCTGGCTCTCAACGAGGAGGCCCGGGTTCGATTCCCGGTACCGGACTTGCGCGTTTTTCTTGCTCCTCCTATGCGACTTGTCTCGACTTTGCTCGACTGACGCTACGCTGACGCGTGCAGAAAGCTACGTTAAGTATGACTCGCGGCAACACCTGACGGCGAGAGAGATGCGGCGTCTATCCACTTGTTATCGAGCCACATACCGGTACCTGTAGTCAAGAGGCTTGGAGGACTGCAAGACATTGCCACGGAGGTGAATGCAGCTAACCACTGTAGTTAGAGTCCTGACAGCGCAGGCACGTTCATTTGCTCGTATACATGTGATGGAGACCGTGTCTGACACTGCTGTGGCGTACACCTTGGCCTAGGCTTTGCTGGGTATCGCCACTTGCATTGCAGCCAGCTGCCTTCGCGGGCGCCTCCGTGGCCATGGCCGTGATCGTCTAGTGGTTAGGACATTGCGTTGTGGCCGCAATAACCCAGGTTCGAATCCTGGTCACGGCAATTTTGAAAGTTTTGCCTTGCTGCCGTTGCAATGGCGAGTACTCGAAATGACAGTACTCTCTTGATTTTTTCACTCGTGTTCCGCAGGCCGCAGTTAGCACTACCACTTCATCCCCAACACGTAATGTCGCCTCCCAGAGCGCAGACGTCCGCTGCTCTCTGTAGTCGAAAAGGGCAGTCGTTTGAAGTGCGATGGATGAGCAGCCAGTCGCAGCAGAACAGGAAGCTGTGGCGTGCACTGTTTCTACAAATGCTAGGAACACTGGCGCACCAAGCAGCGCATGTAGCGTGGCCGAGCGCTTTAAGGCGCTGGTTTAAGGCACCAGTCTCTCTGTAGGCGCGGTTTCGAATCCCGTAGCTGCCGGGGGTTTTGATGTGATCGCGTTAACCTGCCGCTTTTCCTTCAAGTGTAACCTCCTTGAGCTCACATATGTTTGATACATGGAGCATTCTAACTCCGTCTGACAGTTACAGCTACGATACTTTAGTGGTTAAGGAAAGCCCAGGTTCGAAACCTGGTCACGGCACGAAAACGTCTCTTGACGCTGTCTCCTTAACTGCGACAGCTACAGACAAGTGGCGTCGCTACCATACGGCGGGCACGGCTTTTTCTTGCGTTGGATGGCCTAAAGAGACGCTTCCAGTGGGAGAGCAGTGGAAATACATGGCACGGCGATTGCCAAGATACTTCCATTTCGAAGTGATCTTTGTAGTACAAACGAAACGTTTTGCCGCTGCTGATCCAACGGTAACGTGGCCGAGCGGTCTAAGGCGCTGGTTTTAGGCACCAGTCTCTCCGGAGGCGTGGGTTCGAATCCCACCCTTGCCACTTTTTACGTCTCATTTTTGTGCCGTTGCGGTGTGTTCTCGTGGGGTAGGACGCAGCTCTTGTGACGCGCGTGTTGTGTAGGTAGCGTGGCCGAGCGGTCTAAGGCGCTGGTTTCAGGCACCATTCTCTTCGGAGGCGTGGGTTCCAATCCCACAGCTGCCGAACGTGTAATGTTTCCTGTGTCGAAGGCAGATGCACTCATTGCCCGCAAAGGAAACAACACAACAACGCGTGAGCGTCTGCTTGGTGAATTGTCGTAGAACAGTGCGTGGTGCAACGACAGGATTTGTAGGCACCTTTTGCTCTCATCATTGCTGGCGTTCGTCTCCACGAAATGCGTCCGGAGCACGCCGTTCTATAACGCGAGAGAGTGGATTTTTTACAGTTGTCGTCAGTTAACCGTGGGCGGCTGCTGCGTTCGCTGGAAAGAGCACTTCCGTCGTTATCCGGTTTGGTCTAGTGGCTAGGATACCTGGCTCTCAACGAGGAGGCCCGGGTTCGATTCCCGGTACCGGACTTGCGCGTTTTTCTTGCTCCTCCTATGCGACTTGTCTCGACTTTGCTCGACTGACGCTACGCTGACGCGTGCAGAAAGCTACGTTAAGTATGACTCGCGGCAACACCTGACGGCGAGAGAGATGCGGCGTCTATCCACTTGTTATCGAGCCACATACCGGTACCTGTAGTCAAGAGGCTTGGAGGACTGCAAGACATTGCCACGGAGGTGAATGCAGCTAACCACTGTAGTTAGAGTCCTGACAGCGCAGGCACGTTCATTTGCTCGTATACATGTGATGGAGACCGTGTCTGACACTGCTGTGGCGTACACCTTGGCCTAGGCTTTGCTGGGTATCGCCACTTGCATTGCAGCCAGCTGCCTTCGCGGGCGCCTCCGTGGCCATGGCCGTGATCGTCTAGTGGTTAGGACATTGCGTTGTGGCCGCAATAACCCAGGTTCGAATCCTGGTCACGGCAATTTTGAAAGTTTTGCCTTGCTGCCGTTGCAATGGCGAGTACTCGAAATGACAGTACTCTCTTGATTTTTTCACTCGTGTTCCGCAGGCCGCAGTTAGCACTACCACTTCATCCCCAACACGTAATGTCGCCTCCCAGAGCGCAGACGTCCGCTGCTCTCTGTAGTCGAAAAGGGCAGTCGTTTGAAGTGCGATGGATGAGCAGCCAGTCGCAGCAGAACAGGAAGCTGTGGCGTGCACTGTTTCTACAAATGCTAGGAACACTGGCGCACCAAGCAGCGCATGTAGCGTGGCCGAGCGCTTTAAGGCGCTGGTTTAAGGCACCAGTCTCTCTGTAGGCGCGGTTTCGAATCCCGTAGCTGCCGGGGGTTTTGATGTGATCGCGTTAACCTGCCGCTTTTCCTTCAAGTGTAACCTCCTTGAGCTCACATATGTTTGATACATGGAGCATTCTAACTCCGTCTGACAGTTACAGCTACGATACTTTAGTGGTTAAGGAAAGCCCAGGTTCGAAACCTGGTCACGGCACGAAAACGTCTCTTGACGCTGTCTCCTTAACTGCGACAGCTACAGACAAGTGGCGTCGCTACCATACGGCGGGCACGGCTTTTTCTTGCGTTGGATGGCCTAAAGAGACGCTTCCAGTGGGAGAGCAGTGGAAATACATGGCACGGCGATTGCCAAGATACTTCCATTTCGAAGTGATCTTTGTAGTACAAACGAAACGTTTTGCCGCTGCTGATCCAACGGTAACGTGGCCGAGCGGTCTAAGGCGCTGGTTTTAGGCACCAGTCTCTCCGGAGGCGTGGGTTCGAATCCCACCCTTGCCACTTTTTACGTCTCATTTTTGTGCCGTTGCGGTGTGTTCTCGTGGGGTAGGACGCAGCTCTTGTGACGCGCGTGTTGTGTAGGTAGCGTGGCCGAGCGGTCTAAGGCGCTGGTTTCAGGCACCATTCTCTTCGGAGGCGTGGGTTCCAATCCCACAGCTGCCGAACGTGTAATGTTTCCTGTGTCGAAGGCAGATGCACTCATTGCCCGCAAAGGAAACAACACAACAACGCGTGAGCGTCTGCTTGGTGAATTGTCGTAGAACAGTGCGTGGTGCAACGACAGGATTTGTAGGCACCTTTTGCTCTCATCATTGCTGGCGTTCGTCTCCACGAAATGCGTCCGGAGCACGCCGTTCTATAACGCGAGAGAGTGGATTTTTTACAGTTGTCGTCAGTTAACCGTGGGCGGCTGCTGCGTTCGCTGGAAAGAGCACTTCCGTCGTTATCCGGTTTGGTCTAGTGGCTAGGATACCTGGCTCTCAACGAGGAGGCCCGGGTTCGATTCCCGGTACCGGACTTGCGCGTTTTTCTTGCTCCTCCTATGCGACTTGTCTCGACTTTGCTCGACTGACGCTACGCTGACGCGTGCAGAAAGCTACGTTAAGTATGACTCGCGGCAACACCTGACGGCGAGAGAGATGCGGCGTCTATCCACTTGTTATCGAGCCACATACCGGTACCTGTAGTCAAGAGGCTTGGAGGACTGCAAGACATTGCCACGGAGGTGAATGCAGCTAACCACTGTAGTTAGAGTCCTGACAGCGCAGGCACGTTCATTTGCTCGTATACATGTGATGGAGACCGTGTCTGACACTGCTGTGGCGTACACCTTGGCCTAGGCTTTGCTGGGTATCGCCACTTGCATTGCAGCCAGCTGCCTTCGCGGGCGCCTCCGTGGCCATGGCCGTGATCGTCTAGTGGTTAGGACATTGCGTTGTGGCCGCAATAACCCAGGTTCGAATCCTGGTCACGGCAATTTTGAAAGTTTTGCCTTGCTGCCGTTGCAATGGCGAGTACTCGAAATGACAGTACTCTCTTGATTTTTTCACTCGTGTTCCGCAGGCCGCAGTTAGCACTACCACTTCATCCCCAACACGTAATGTCGCCTCCCAGAGCGCAGACGTCCGCTGCTCTCTGTAGTCGAAAAGGGCAGTCGTTTGAAGTGCGATGGATGAGCAGCCAGTCGCAGCAGAACAGGAAGCTGTGGCGTGCACTGTTTCTACAAATGCTAGGAACACTGGCGCACCAAGCAGCGCATGTAGCGTGGCCGAGCGCTTTAAGGCGCTGGTTTAAGGCACCAGTCTCTCTGTAGGCGCGGTTTCGAATCCCGTAGCTGCCGGGGGTTTTGATGTGATCGCGTTAACCTGCCGCTTTTCCTTCAAGTGTAACCTCCTTGAGCTCACATATGTTTGATACATGGAGCATTCTAACTCCGTCTGACAGTTACAGCTACGATACTTTAGTGGTTAAGGAAAGCCCAGGTTCGAAACCTGGTCACGGCACGAAAACGTCTCTTGACGCTGTCTCCTTAACTGCGACAGCTACAGACAAGTGGCGTCGCTACCATACGGCGGGCACGGCTTTTTCTTGCGTTGGATGGCCTAAAGAGACGCTTCCAGTGGGAGAGCAGTGGAAATACATGGCACGGCGATTGCCAAGATACTTCCATTTCGAAGTGATCTTTGTAGTACAAACGAAACGTTTTGCCGCTGCTGGTCCAACGGTAACGTGGCCGAGCGGTCTAAGGCGCTGGTTTTAGGCACCAGTCTCTCCGGAGGCGTGGGTTCGAATCCCACCGTTGCCACTTTTTACGTCTCATTTTTGTGCCGTTGCGGTGTGTTCTCGTGGGGTAGGACGCAGCTCTTGTGACGCGCGTGTTGTGTAGGTAGCGTGGCCGAGCGGTCTAAGGCGCTGGTTTCAGGCACCATTCTCTTCGGAGGCGTGGGTTCCAATCCCACAGCTGCCGAACGTGTAATGTTTCCTGTGTCGAAGGCAGATGCACTCATTGCCCGCAAAGGAAACAACACAACAACGCGTGAGCGTCTGCTTGGTGAATTGTCGTAGAACAGTGCGTGGTGCAACGACAGGATTTGTAGGCACCTTTTGCTCTCATCATTGCTGGCGTTCGTCTCCACGAAATGCGTCCGGAGCACGCCATTCTATAACGCGAGAGAGTGGATTTTTTACAGTTGTCGTCAGTTAACCGTGGGCGGCTGCTGCGTTCGCTGGAAAGAGCACTTCCGTCGTTATCCGGTTTGGTCTAGTGGCTAGGATACCTGGCTCTCAACGAGGAGGCCCGGGTTCGATTCCCGGTACCGGACTTGCGCGTTTTTCTTGCTCCTCCTATGCGACTTGTCTCGACTTTGCTCGACTGACGCTACGCTGACGCGTGCAGAAAGCTACGTTAAGTATGACTCGCGGCAACACCTGACGGCGAGAGAGATGCGGCGTCTATCCACTTGTTATCGAGCCACATACCGGTACCTGTAGTCAAGAGGCTTGGAGGACTGCAAGACATTGCCACGGAGGTGAATGCAGCTAACCACTGTAGTTAGAGTCCTGACAGCGCAGGCACGTTCATTTGCTCGTATACATGTGATGGAGACCGTGTCTGACACTGCTGTGGCGTACACCTTGGCCTAGGCTTTGCTGGGTATCGCCACTTGCATTGCAGCCAGCTGCCTTCGCGGGCGCCTCCGTGGCCATGGCCGTGATCGTCTAGTGGTTAGGACATTGCGTTGTGGCCGCAATAACCCAGGTTCGAATCCTGGTCACGGCAATTTTGAAAGTTTTGCCTTGCTGCCGTTGCAATGGCGAGTACTCGAAATGACAGTACTCTCTTGATTTTTTCACTCGTGTTCCGCAGGCCGCAGTTAGCACTACCACTTCATCCCCAACACGTAATGTCGCCTCCCAGAGCGCAGACGTCCGCTGCTCTCTGTAGTCGAAAAGGGCAGTCGTTTGAAGTGCGATGGATGAGCAGCCAGTCGCAGCAGAACAGGAAGCTGTGGCGTGCACTGTTTCTACAAATGCTAGGAACACTGGCGCACCAAGCAGCGCATGTAGCGTGGCCGAGCGCTTTAAGGCGCTGGTTTAAGGCACCAGTCTCTCTGTAGGCGCGGTTTCGAATCCCGTAGCTGCCGGGGGTTTTGATGTGATCGCGTTAACCTGCCGCTTTTCCTTCAAGTGTAACCTCCTTGAGCTCACATATGTTTGATACATGGAGCATTCTAACTCCGTCTGACAGTTACAGCTACGATACTTTAGTGGTTAAGGAAAGCCCAGGTTCGAAACCTGGTCACGGCACGAAAACGTCTCTTGACGCTGTCTCCTTAACTGCGACAGCTACAGACAAGTGGCGTCGCTACCATACGGCGGGCACGGCTTTTTCTTGCGTTGGATGGCCTAAAGAGACGCTTCCAGTGGGAGAGCAGTGGAAATACATGGCACGGCGATTGCCAAGATACTTCCATTTCGAAGTGATCTTTGTAGTACAAACGAAACGTTTTGCCGCTGCTGGTCCAACGGTAACGTGGCCGAGCGGTCTAAGGCGCTGGTTTTAGGCACCAGTCTCTCCGGAGGCGTGGGTTCGAATCCCACCGTTGCCACTTTTTACGTCTCATTTTTGTGCCGTTGCGGTGTGTTCTCGTGGGGTAGGACGCAGCTCTTGTGACGCGCGTGTTGTGTAGGTAGCGTGGCCGAGCGGTCTAAGGCGCTGGTTTCAGGCACCATTCTCTTCGGAGGCGTGGGTTCCAATCCCACAGCTGCCGAACGTGTAATATTTCCTGTGTCGAAGGCAGATGCACTCATTGCCCGCAAAGGAAACAACACAACAACGCGTGAGCGTCTGCTTGGTGAATTGTCGTAGAACAGTGCGTGGTGCAACGACAGGATTTGTAGGCACCTTTTGCTCTCATCATTGCTGGCGTTCGTCTCCACGAAATGCGTCCGGAGCACGCCGTTCTATAACGCGAGAGAGTGGATTTTTTACAGTTGTCGTCAGTTAACCGTGGGCGGCTGCTGCGTTCGCTGGAAAGAGCACTTCCGTCGTTATCCGGTTTGGTCTAGTGGCTAGGATACCTGGCTCTCAACGAGGAGGCCCGGGTTCGATTCCCGGTACCGGACTTGCGCGTTTTTCTTGCTCCTCCTATGCGACTTGTCTCGACTTTGCTCGACTGACGCTACGCTGACGCGTGCAGAAAGCTACGTTAAGTATGACTCGCGGCAACACCTGACGGCGAGAGAGATGCGGCGTCTATCCACTTGTTATCGAGCCACATACCGGTACCTGTAGTCAAGAGGCTTGGAGGACTGCAAGACATTGCCACGGAGGTGAATGCAGCTAACCACTGTAGTTAGAGTCCTGACAGCGCAGGCACGTTCATTTGCTCGTATACATGTGATGGAGACCGTGTCTGACACTGCTGTGGCGTACACCTTGGCCTAGGCTTTGCTGGGTATCGCCACTTGCATTGCAGCCAGCTGCCTTCGCGGGCGCCTCCGTGGCCATGGCCGTGATCGTCTAGTGGTTAGGACATTGCGTTGTGGCCGCAATAACCCAGGTTCGAATCCTGGTCACGGCAATTTTGAAAGTTTTGCCTTGCTGCCGTTGCAATGGCGAGTACTCGAAATGACAGTACTCTCTTGATTTTTTCACTCGTGTTCCGCAGGCCACAGTTAGCACTACCACTTCATCCCCAACACGTAATGTCGCCTCCCAGAGCGCAGACGTCCGCTGCTCTCTGTAGTCGAAAAGGGCAGTCGTTTGAAGTGCGATGGATGAGCAGCCAGTCGCAGCAGAACAGGAAGCTGTGGCGTGCACTGTTTCTACAAATGCTAGGAACACTGGCGCACCAAGCAGCGCATGTAGCGTGGCCGCGCGCTTTAAGGCGCTGGTTTAAGGCACCAGTCTCTCTGTAGGCGCGGTTTCGAATCCCGTAGCTGCCGGGGGTTTTGATGTGATCGCGTTAACCTGCCGCTTTTCCTTCAAGTGTAACCTCCTTGAGCTCACATATGTTTGATACATGGAGCATTCTAACTCCGTCTGACAGTTACAGATACGATACTTTAGTGGTTAAGGAAAGCCCAGGTTCGAAACCTGGTCACGGCACGAAAACGTCTCTTGACGCTGTCTCCTTAACTGCGACAGCTACAGACAAGTGGCGTCGCTACCATACGGCGGGCACGGCTTTTTCTTGCTGTGGATGGCCTAAAGAGACGCTTCCAGTGGGAGAGCAGTGGAAATACATGGCACGGCGATTGCCAAGATACTTCCATTTCGAAGTGATCTTTGTAGTACAAACGAAACGTTTTGCCGCTGCTGGTCCAACGGTAACGTGGCCGAGCGGTCTAAGGCGCTGGTTTTAGGCACCAGTCTCTCCGGAGGCGTGGGTTCGAATCCCACCGTTGCCACTTTTTACGTCTCATTTTTGTGCCGTTGCGGTGTGTTCTCGTGGGGTAGGACGCAGCTCTTGTGACGCGCGTGTTGTGTAGGTAGCGTGGCCGAGCGGTCTAAGGCGCTGGTTTCAGGCACCATTCTCTTCGGAGGCGTGGGTTCCAATCCCACAGCTGCCGAACGTGTAATGTTTCCTGTGTCGAAGGCAGATGCACTCATTGCCCGCAAAGGAAACAACACAACAACGCGTGAGCGTCTGCTTGGTGAATTGTCGTAGAACAGTGCGTGGTGCAACGACAGGATTTGTAGGCACCTTTTGCTCTCATCATTGCTGGCGTTCGTCTCCACGAAATGCGTCCGGAGCACGCCGTTCTATAACGCGAGAGAGTGGATTTTTTACAGTTGTCGTCAGTTAACCGTGGGCGGCTGCTGCGTTCGCTGGAAAGAGCACTTCCGTCGTTATCCGGTTTGGTCTAGTGGCTAGGATACCTGGCTCTCAACGAGGAGGCCCGGGTTCGATTCCCGGTACCGGACTTGCGCGTTTTTCTTGCTCCTCCTATGCGACTTGTCTCGACTTTGCTCGACTGACGCTACGCTGACGCGTGCAGAAAGCTACGTTAAGTATGACTCGCGGCAACACCTGACGGCGAGAGAGATGCGGCGTCTATCCACTTGTTATCGAGCCACATACCGGTACCTGTAGTCAAGAGGCTTGGAGGACTGCAAGACATTGCCACGGAGGTGAATGCAGCTAACCACTGTAGTTAGAGTCCTGACAGCGCAGGCACGTTCATTTGCTCGTATACATGTGATGGAGACCGTGTCTGACACTGCTGTGGCGTACACCTTGGCCTAGGCTTTGCTGGGTATCGCCACTTGCATTGCAGCCAGCTGCCTTCGCGGGCGCCTCCGTGGCCATGGCCGTGATCGTCTAGTGGTTAGGACATTGCGTTGTGGCCGCAATAACCTAGGTTCGAATCCTGGTCACGGCAATTTTGAAAGTTTTGCCTTGCTGCCGTTGCAATGGCGAGTACTCGAAATGACAGTACTCTCTTGATTTTTTCACTTGTGTTCCGCAGGCCGCAGTTAGCACTACCACTTCATCCCCAACACGTAATGTCGCCTCCCAGAGCGCAGACGTCCGCTGCTCTCTGTAGTCGAAAAGGGCAGTCGTTTGAAGTGCGATGGATGAGCAGCCAGTCGCAGCAGAACAGGAAGCTGTGGCGTGCACTGTTTCTACAAATGCTAGGAACACTGGCGCACCAAGCAGCGCATGTAGCGTGGCCGAGCGCTTTAAGGCGCTGGTTTAAGGCACCAGTCTCTCTGTAGGCGCGGTTTCGAATCCCGTAGCTGCCGGGGGTTTTGATGTGATCGCGTTAACCTGCCGCTTTTCCTTCAAGTGTAACCTCCTTGAGCTCACATATGTTTGATACATGGAGCATTCTAACTCCGTCTGACAGTTACAGCTACGATACTTTAGTGGTTAAGGAAAGCCCAGGTTCGAAACCTGGTCACGGCACGAAAACGTCTCTTGACGCTGTCTCCTTAACTGCGACAGCTACAGACAAGTGGCGTCGCTACCATACGGCGGGCACGGCTTTTTCTTGCTGTGGATGGCCTAAAGAGACGCTTCCAGTGGGAGAGCAGTGGAAATACATGGCACGGCGATTGCCAAGATACTTCCATTTCGAAGTGATCTTTGTAGTACAAACGAAACGTTTTGCCGCTGCTGGTCCAACGGTAACGTGGCCGAGCGGTCTGAGGCGCTGGTTTTAGGCACCAGTCTCTCCGGAGGCGTGGGTTCGAATCCCACCGTTGCCACTTTTTACGTCTCATTTTTGTGCCGTTGCGGTGTGTTCTCGTGGGGTAGGACGCAGCTCTTGTGACGCGCGTGTTGTGTAGGTAGCGTGGCCGAGCGGTCAAAGGCGCTGGTTTCAGGCACCATTCTCTTCGGAGGCGTGGGTTCCAATCCCACAGCTGCCGAACGTGTAATGTTTCCTGTGTCGAAGGCAGATGCACTCATTGCCCGCAAAGGAAACAACACAACAACGCGTGAGCGTCTGCTTGGTGAATTGTCGTAGAACAGTGCGTGGTGCAACGACAGGATTTGTAGGCACCTTTTGCTCTCATCATTGCTGGCGTTCGTCTCCACGAAATGCGTCCGGAGCACGCCGTTCTATAACGCGAGAGAGTGGATTTTTTACAGTTGTCGTCAGTTAACCGTGGGCGGCTGCTGCGTTCGCTGGAAAGAGCACTTCCGTCGTTATCCGGTTTGGTCTAGTGGCTAGGATACCTGGCTCTCAACGAGGAGGCCCGGGTTCGATTCCCGGTACCGGACTTGCGCGTTTTTCTTGCTCCTCCTATGCGACTTGTCTCGACTTTGCTCGACTGACGCTACGCTGACGCGTGCAGAAAGCTACGTTAAGTATGACTCGCGGCAACACCTGACGGCGAGAGAGATGCGGCGTCTATCCACTTGTTATCGAGCCACATACCGGTACCTGTAGTCAAGAGGCTTGGAGGACTGCAAGACATTGCCACGGAGGTGAATGCAGCTAACCACTGTAGTTAGAGTCCTGACAGCACAGGCACGTTCATTTGCTCGTATACATGTGATGGAGACCGTGTCTGACACTGCTGTGGCGTACACCTTGGCCTAGGCTTTGCTGGGTATCGCCACTTGCATTGCAGCCAGCTGCCTTCGCGGGCGCCTCCGTGGCCATGGCCGTGATCGTCTAGTGGTTAGGACATTGCGTTGTGGCCGCAATAACCCAGGTTCGAATCCTGGTCACGGCAATTTTGAAAGTTTTGCCTTGCTGCCGTTGCAATGGCGAGTACTCGAAATGACAGTACTCTCTTGATTTTTTCACTTGTGTTCCGCAGGCCGCAGTTAGCACTACCACTTCATCCCCAACACGTAATGTCGCCTCCCAGAGCGCAGACGTCCGCTGCTCTCTGTAGTCGAAAAGGGCAGTCGTTTGAAGTGCGATGGATGAGCAGCCAGTCGCAGCAGAACAGGAAGCTGTGGCGTGCACTGTTTCTACAAATGCTAGGAACACTGGCGCACCAAGCAGCGCATGTAGCGTGGCCGAGCGCTTTAAGGCGCTGGTTTAAGGCACCAGTCTCTCTGTAGGCGCGGTTTCGAATCCCGTAGCTGCCGGGGGTTTTGATGTGATCGCGTTAACCTGCCGCTTTTCCTTCAAGTGTAACCTCCTTGAGCTCACATATGTTTGATACATGGAGCATTCTAACTCCGTCTGACAGTTACAGCTACGATACTTTAGTGGTTAAGGAAAGCCCAGGTTCGAAACCTGGTCACGGCACGAAAACGTCTCTTGACGCTGTCTCCTTAACTGCGACAGCTACAGACAAGTGGCGTCGCTACCATACGGCGGGCACGGCTTTTTCTTGCTGTGGATGGCCTAAAGAGACGCTTCCAGTGGGAGAGCAGTGGAAATACATGGCACGGCGATTGCCAAGATACTTCCATTTCGAAGTGATCTTTGTAGTACAAACGAAACGTTTTGCCGCTGCTGGTCCAACGGTAACGTGGCCGAGCGGTCTAAGGCGCTGGTTTTAGGCACCAGTCTCTCCGGAGGCGTGGGTTCGAATCCCACCGTTGCCACTTTTTACGTCTCATTTTTGTGCCGTTGCGGTGTGTTCTCGTGGGGTAGGACGCAGCTCTTGTGACGCGCGTGTTGTGTAGGTAGCGTGGCCGAGCGGTCAAAGGCGCTGGTTTCAGGCACCATTCTCTTCGGAGGCGTGGGTTCCAATCCCACAGCTGCCGAACGTGTAATGTTTCCTGTGTCGAAGGCAGATGCACTCATTGCCCGCAAAGGAAACAACACAACAACGCGTGAGCGTCTGCTTGGTGAATTGTCGTAGAACAGTGCGTGGTGCAACGACAGGATTTGTAGGCACCTTTTGCTCTCATCATTGCTGGCGTTCGTCTCCACGAAATGCGTCCGGAGCACGCCGTTCTATAACGCGAGAGAGTGGATTTTTTACAGTTGTCGTCAGTTAACCGTGGGCGGCTGCTGCGTTCGCTGGAAAGAGCACTTCCGTCGTTATCCGGTTTGGTCTAGTGGCTAGGATACCTGGCTCTCAACGAGGAGGCCCGGGTTCGATTCCCGGTACCGGACTTGCGCGTTTTTCTTGCTCCTCCTATGCGACTTGTCTCGACTTTGCTCGACTGACGCTACGCTGACGCGTGCAGAAAGCTACGTTAAGTATGACTCGCGGCAACACCTGACGGCGAGAGAGATGCGGCGTCTATCCACTTGTTATCGAGCCACATACCGGTACCTGTAGTCAAGAGGCTTGGAGGACTGCAAGACATTGCCACGGAGGTGAATGCAGCTAACCACTGTAGTTAGAGTCCTGACAGCGCAGGCACGTTCATTTGCTCGTATACATGTGATGGAGACCGTGTCTGACACTGCTGTGGCGTACACCTTGGCCTAGGCTTTGCTGGGTATCGCCACTTGCATTGCAGCCAGCTGCCTTCGCGGGCGCCTCCGTGGCCATGGCCGTGATCGTCTAGTGGTTAGGACATTGCGTTGTGGCCGCAATAACCCAGGTTCGAATCCTGGTCACGGCAATTTTGAAAGTTTTGCCTTGCTGCCGTTGCAATGGCGAGTACTCGAAATGACAGTACTCTCTTGATTTTTTCACTCGTGTTCCGCAGGCCACAGTTAGCACTACCACTTCATCCCCAACACGTAATGTCGCCTCCCAGAGCGCAGACGTCCGCTGCTGTCTGTAGTCGAAAAGGGCAGTCGTTTGAAGTGCGATGGATGAGCAGCCAGTCGCAGCAGAACAGGAAGCTGTGGCGTGCACTGTTTCTACAAATGCTAGGAACACTGGCGCACCAAGCAGCGCATGTAGCGTGGCCGCGCGCTTTAAGGCGCTGGTTTAAGGCACCAGTCTCTCTGTAGGCGCGGTTTCGAATCCCGTAGCTGCCGGGGGTTTTGATGTGATCGCGTTAACCTGCCGCTTTTCCTTCAAGTGTAACCTCCTTGAGCTCACATATGTTTGATACATGGAGCATTCTAACTCCGTCTGACAGTTACAGATACGATACTTTAGTGGTTAAGGAAAGCCCAGGTTCGAAACCTGGTCACGGCACGAAAACGTCTCTTGACGCTGTCTCCTTAACTGCGACAGCTACAGACAAGTGGCGTCGCTACCATACGGCGGGCACGGCTTTTTCTTGCTGTGGATGGCCTAAAGAGACGCTTCCAGTGGGAGAGCAGTGGAAATACATGGCACGGCGATTGCCAAGATACTTCCATTTCGAAGTGATCTTTGTAGTACAAACGAAACGTTTTGCCGCTGCTGGTCCAACGGTAACGTGGCCGAGCGGTCTAAGGCGCTGGTTTTAGGCACCAGTCTCTCCGGAGGCGTGGGTTCGAATCCCACCGTTGCCACTTTTTACGTCTCATTTTTGTGCCGTTGCGGTGTGTTCTCGTGGGGTAGGACGCAGCTCTTGTGACGCGCGTGTTGTGTAGGTAGCGTGGCCGAGCGGTCAAAGGCGCTGGTTTCAGGCACCATTCTCTTCGGAGGCGTGGGTTCCAATCCCACAGCTGCCGAACGTGTAATGTTTCCTGTGTCGAAGGCAGATGCACTCATTGCCCGCAAAGGAAACAACACAACAACGCGTGAGCGTCTGCTTGGTGAATTGTCGTAGAACAGTGCGTGGTGCAACGACAGGATTTGTAGGCACCTTTTGCTCTCATCATTGCTGGCGTTCGTCTCCACGAAATGCGTCCGGAGCACGCCGTTCTATAACGCGAGAGAGTGGATTTTTTACAGTTGTCGTCAGTTAACCGTGGGCGGCTGCTGCGTTCGCTGGAAAGAGCACTTCCGTCGTTATCCGGTTTGGTCTAGTGGCTAGGATACCTGGCTCTCAACGAGGAGGCCCGGGTTCGATTCCCGGTACCGGACTTGCGCGTTTTTCTTGCTCCTCCTATGCGACTTGTCTCGACTTTGCTCGACTGACGCTACGCTGACGCGTGCAGAAAGCTACGTTAAGTATGACTCGCGGCAACACCTGACGGCGAGAGAGATGCGGCGTCTATCCACTTGTTATCGAGCCACATACCGGTACCTGTAGTCAAGAGGCTTGGAGGACTGCAAGACATTGCCACGGAGGTGAATGCAGCTAACCACTGTAGTTAGAGTCCTGACAGCGCAGGCACGTTCATTTGCTCGTATACATGTGATGGAGACCGTGTCTGACACTGCTGTGGCGTACACCTTGGCCTAGGCTTTGCTGGGTATCGCCACTTGCATTGCAGCCAGCTGCCTTCGCGGGCGCCTCCGTGGCCATGGCCGTGATCGTCTAGTGGTTAGGACATTGCGTTGTGGCCGCAATAACCCAGGTTCGAATCCTGGTCACGGCAATTTTGAAAGTTTTGCCTTGCTGCCGTTGCAATGGCGAGTACTCGAAATGACAGTACTCTCTTGATTTTTTCACTTGTGTTCCGCAGGCCGCAGTTAGCACTACCACTTCATCCCCAACACGTAATGTCGCCTCCCAGAGCGCAGACGTCCGCTGCTCTCTGTAGTCGAAAAGGGCAGTCGTTTGAAGTGCGATGGATGAGCAGCCAGTCGCAGCAGAACAGGAAGCTGTGGCGTGCACTGTTTCTACAAATGCTAGGAACACTGGCGCACCAAGCAGCGCATGTAGCGTGGCCGAGCGCTTTAAGGCGCTGGTTTAAGGCACCAGTCTCTCTGTAGGCGCGGTTTCGAATCCCGTAGCTGCCGGGGGTTTTGATGTGATCGCGTTAACCTGCCGCTTTTCCTTCAAGTGTAACCTCCTTGAGCTCACATATGTTTGATACATGGAGCATTCTAACTCCGTCTGACAGTTACAGCTACGATACTTTAGTGGTTAAGGAAAGCCCAGGTTCGAAACCTGGTCACGGCACGAAAACGTCTCTTGACGCTGTCTCCTTAACTGCGACAGCTACAGACAAGTGGCGTCGCTACCATACGGCGGGCACGGCTTTTTCTTGCTGTGGATGGCCTAAAGAGACGCTTCCAGTGGGAGAGCAGTGGAAATACATGGCACGGCGATTGCCAAGATACTTCCATTTCGAAGTGATCTTTGTAGTACAAACGAAACGTTTTGCCGCTGCTGGTCCAACGGTAACGTGGCCGAGCGGTCTAAGGCGCTGGTTTTAGGCACCAGTCTCTCCGGAGGCGTGGGTTCGAATCCCACCGTTGCCACTTTTTACGTCTCATTTTTGTGCCGTTGCGGTGTGTTCTCGTGGGGTAGGACGCAGCTCTTGTGACGCGCGTGTTGTGTAGGTAGCGTGGCCGAGCGGTCAAAGGCGCTGGTTTCAGGCACCATTCTCTTCGGAGGCGTGGGTTCCAATCCCACAGCTGCCGAACGTGTAATGTTTCCTGTGTCGAAGGCAGATGCACTCATTGCCCGCAAAGGAAACAACACAACAACGCGTGAGCGTCTGCTTGGTGAATTGTCGTAGAACAGTGCGTGGTGCAACGACAGGATTTGTAGGCACCTTTTGCTCTCATCATTGCTGGCGTTCGTCTCCACGAAATGCGTCCGGAGCACGCCGTTCTATAACGCGAGAGAGTGGATTTTTTACAGTTGTCGTCAGTTAACCGTGGGCGGCTGCTGCGTTCGCTGGAAAGAGCACTTCCGTCGTTATCCGGTTTGGTCTAGTGGCTAGGATACCTGGCTCTCAACGAGGAGGCCCGGGTTCGATTCCCGGTACCGGACTTGCGCGTTTTTCTTGCTCCTCCTATGCGACTTGTCTCGACTTTGCTCGACTGACGCTACGCTGACGCGTGCAGAAAGCTACGTTAAGTATGACTCGCGGCAACACCTGACGGCGAGAGAGATGCGGCGTCTATCCACTTGTTATCGAGCCACATACCGGTACCTGTAGTCAAGAGGCTTGGAGGACTGCAAGACATTGCCACGGAGGTGAATGCAGCTAACCACTGTAGTTAGAGTCCTGACAGCGCAGGCACGTTCATTTGCTCGTATACATGTGATGGAGACCGTGTCTGACACTGCTGTGGCGTACACCTTGGCCTAGGCTTTGCTGGGTATCGCCACTTGCATTGCAGCCAGCTGCCTTCGCGGGCGCCTCCGTGGCCATGGCCGTGATCGTCTAGTGGTTAGGACATTGCGTTGTGGCCGCAATAACCCAGGTTCGAATCCTGGTCACGGCAATTTTGAAAGTTTTGCCTTGCTGCCGTTGCAATGGCGAGTACTCGAAATGACAGTACTCTCTTGATTTTTTCACTCGTGTTCCGCAGGCCACAGTTAGCACTACCACTTCATCCCCAACACGTAATGTCGCCTCCCAGAGCGCAGACGTCCGCTGCTGTCTGTAGTCGAAAAGGGCAGTCGTTTGAAGTGCGATGGATGAGCAGCCAGTCGCAGCAGAACAGGAAGCTGTGGCGTGCACTGTTTCTACAAATGCTAGGAACACTGGCGCACCAAGCAGCGCATGTAGCGTGGCCGCGCGCTTTAAGGCGCTGGTTTAAGGCACCAGTCTCTCTGTAGGCGCGGTTTCGAATCCCGTAGCTGCCGGGGGTTTTGATGTGATCGCGTTAACCTGCCGCTTTTCCTTCAAGTGTAACCTCCTTGAGCTCACATATGTTTGATACATGGAGCATTCTAACTCCGTCTGACAGTTACAGATACGATACTTTAGTGGTTAAGGAAAGCCCAGGTTCGAAACCTGGTCACGGCACGAAAACGTCTCTTGACGCTGTCTCCTTAACTGCGACAGCTACAGACAAGTGGCGTCGCTACCATACGGCGGGCACGGCTTTTTCTTGCTGTGGATGGCCTAAAGAGACGCTTCCAGTGGGAGAGCAGTGGAAATACATGGCACGGCGATTGCCAAGATACTTCCATTTCGAAGTGATCTTTGTAGTACAAACGAAACGTTTTGCCGCTGCTGGTCCAACGGTAACGTGGCCGAGCGGTCTAAGGCGCTGGTTTTAGGCACCAGTCTCTCCGGAGGCGTGGGTTCGAATCCCACCGTTGCCACTTTTTACGTCTCATTTTTGTGCCGTTGCGGTGTGTTCTCGTGGGGTAGGACGCAGCTCTTGTGACGCGCGTGTTGTGTAGGTAGCGTGGCCGAGCGGTCAAAGGCGCTGGTTTCAGGCACCATTCTCTTCGGAGGCGTGGGTTCCAATCCCACAGCTGCCGAACGTGTAATGTTTCCTGTGTCGAAGGCAGATGCACTCATTGCCCGCAAAGGAAACAACACAACAACGCGTGAGCGTCTGCTTGGTGAATTGTCGTAGAACAGTGCGTGGTGCAACGACAGGATTTGTAGGCACCTTTTGCTCTCATCATTGCTGGCGTTCGTCTCCACGAAATGCGTCCGGAGCACGCCGTTCTATAACGCGAGAGAGTGGATTTTTTACAGTTGTCGTCAGTTAACCGTGGGCGGCTGCTGCGTTCGCTGGAAAGAGCACTTCCGTCGTTATCCGGTTTGGTCTAGTGGCTAGGATACCTGGCTCTCAACGAGGAGGCCCGGGTTCGATTCCCGGTACCGGACTTGCGCGTTTTTCTTGCTCCTCCTATGCGACTTGTCTCGACTTTGCTCGACTGACGCTACGCTGACGCGTGCAGAAAGCTACGTTAAGTATGACTCGCGGCAACACCTGACGGCGAGAGAGATGCGGCGTCTATCCACTTGTTATCGAGCCACATACCGGTACCTGTAGTCAAGAGGCTTGGAGGACTGCAAGACATTGCCACGGAGGTGAATGCAGCTAACCACTGTAGTTAGAGTCCTGACAGCGCAGGCACGTTCATTTGCTCGTATACATGTGATGGAGACCGTGTCTGACACTGCTGTGGCGTACACCTTGGCCTAGGCTTTGCTGGGTATCGCCACTTGCATTGCAGCCAGCTGCCTTCGCGGGCGCCTCCGTGGCCATGGCCGTGATCGTCTAGTGGTTAGGACATTGCGTTGTGGCCGCAATAACCCAGGTTCGAATCCTGGTCACGGCAATTTTGAAAGTTTTGCCTTGCTGCCGTTGCAATGGCGAGTACTCGAAATGACAGTACTCTCTTGATTTTTTCACTCGTGTTCCGCAGGCCACAGTTAGCACTACCACTTCATCCCCAACACGTAATGTCGCCTCCCAGAGCGCAGACGTCCGCTGCTCTCTGTAGTCGAAAAGGGCAGTCGTTTGAAGTGCGATGGATGAGCAGCCAGTCGCAGCAGAACAGGAAGCTGTGGCGTGCACTGTTTCTACAAATGCTAGGAACACTGGCGCACCAAGCAGCGCATGTAGCGTGGCCGCGCGCTTTAAGGCGCTGGTTTAAGGCACCAGTCTCTCTGTAGGCGCGGTTTCGAATCCCGTAGCTGCCGGGGGTTTTGATGTGATCGCGTTAACCTGCCGCTTTTCCTTCAAGTGTAACCTCCTTGAGCTCACATATGTTTGATACATGGAGCATTCTAACTCCGTCTGACAGTTACAGATACGATACTTTAGTGGTTAAGGAAAGCCCAGGTTCGAAACCTGGTCACGGCACGAAAACGTCTCTTGACGCTGTCTCCTTAACTGCGACAGCTACAGACAAGTGGCGTCGCTACCATACGGCGGGCACGGCTTTTTCTTGCTGTGGATGGCCTAAAGAGACGCTTCCAGTGGGAGAGCAGTGGAAATACATGGCACGGCGATTGCCAAGATACTTCCATTTCGAAGTGATCTTTGTAGTACAAACGAAACGTTTTGCCGCTGCTGGTCCAACGGTAACGTGGCCGAGCGGTCTAAGGCGCTGGTTTTAGGCACCAGTCTCTCCGGAGGCGTGGGTTCGAATCCCACCGTTGCCACTTTTTACGTCTCATTTTTGTGCCGTTGCGGTGTGTTCTCGTGGGGTAGGACGCAGCTCTTGTGACGCGCGTGTTGTGTAGGTAGCGTGGCCGAGCGGTCTAAGGCGCTGGTTTCAGGCACCATTCTCTTCGGAGGCGTGGGTTCCAATCCCACAGCTGCCGAACGTGTAATGTTTCCTGTGTCGAAGGCAGATGCACTCATTGCCCGCAAAGGAAACAACACAACAACGCGTGAGCGTCTGCTTGGTGAATTGTCGTAGAACAGTGCGTGGTGCAACGACAGGATTTGTAGGCACCTTTTGCTCTCATCATTGCTGGCGTTCGTCTCCACGAAATGCGTCCGGAGCACGCCGTTCTATAACGCGAGAGAGTGGATTTTTTACAGTTGTCGTCAGTTAACCGTGGGCGGCTGCTGCGTTCGCTGGAAAGAGCACTTCCGTCGTTATCCGGTTTGGTCTAGTGGCTAGGATACCTGGCTCTCAACGAGGAGGCCCGGGTTCGATTCCCGGTACCGGACTTGCGCGTTTTTCTTGCTCCTCCTATGCGACTTGTCTCGACTTTGCTCGACTGACGCTACGCTGACGCGTGCAGAAAGCTACGTTAAGTATGACTCGCGGCAACACCTGACGGCGAGAGAGATGCGGCGTCTATCCACTTGTTATCGAGCCACATACCGGTACCTGTAGTCAAGAGGCTTGGAGGACTGCAAGACATTGCCACGGAGGTGAATGCAGCTAACCACTGTAGTTAGAGTCCTGACAGCGCAGGCACGTTCATTTGCTCGTATACATGTGATGGAGACCGTGTCTGACACTGCTGTGGCGTACACCTTGGCCTAGGCTTTGCTGGGTATCGCCACTTGCATTGCAGCCAGCTGCCTTCGCGGGCGCCTCCGTGGCCATGGCCGTGATCGTCTAGTGGTTAGGACATTGCGTTGTGGCCGCAATAACCCAGGTTCGAATCCTGGTCACGGCAATTTTGAAAGTTTTGCCTTGCTGCCGTTGCAATGGCGAGTACTCGAAATGACAGTACTCTCTTGATTTTTTCACTTGTGTTCCGCAGGCCGCAGTTAGCACTACCACTTCATCCCCAACACGTAATGTCGCCTCCCAGAGCGCAGACGTCCGCTGCTCTCTGTAGTCGAAAAGGGCAGTCGTTTGAAGTGCGATGGATGAGCAGCCAGTCGCAGCAGAACAGGAAGCTGTGGCGTGCACTGTTTCTACAAATGCTAGGAACACTGGCGCACCAAGCAGCGCATGTAGCGTGGCCGAGCGCTTTAAGGCGCTGGTTTAAGGCACCAGTCTCTCTGTAGGCGCGGTTTCGAATCCCGTAGCTGCCGGGGGTTTTGATGTGATCGCGTTAACCTGCCGCTTTTCCTTCAAGTGTAACCTCCTTGAGCTCACATATGTTTGATACATGGAGCATTCTAACTCCGTCTGACAGTTACAGCTACGATACTTTAGTGGTTAAGGAAAGCCCAGGTTCGAAACCTGGTCACGGCACGAAAACGTCTCTTGACGCTGTCTCCTTAACTGCGACAGCTACAGACAAGTGGCGTCGCTACCATACGGCGGGCACGGCTTTTTCTTGCTGTGGATGGCCTAAAGAGACGCTTCCAGTGGGAGAGCAGTGGAAATACATGGCACGGCGATTGCCAAGATACTTCCATTTCGAAGTGATCTTTGTAGTACAAACGAAACGTTTTGCCGCTGCTGGTCCAACGGTAACGTGGCCGAGCGGTCTAAGGCGCTGGTTTTAGGCACCAGTCTCTCCGGAGGCGTGGGTTCGAATCCCACCGTTGCCACTTTTTACGTCTCATTTTTGTGCCGTTGCGGTGTGTTCTCGTGGGGTAGGACGCAGCTCTTGTGACGCGCGTGTTGTGTAGGTAGCGTGGCCGAGCGGTCTAAGGCGCTGGTTTCAGGCACCATTCTCTTCGGAGGCGTGGGTTCCAATCCCACAGCTGCCGAACGTGTAATGTTTCCTGTGTCGAAGGCAGATGCACTCATTGCCCGCAAAGGAAACAACACAACAACGCGTGAGCGTCTGCTTGGTGAATTGTCGTAGAACAGTGCGTGGTGCAACGACAGGATTTGTAGGCACCTTTTGCTCTCATCATTGCTGGCGTTCGTCTCCACGAAATGCGTCCGGAGCACGCCGTTCTATAACGCGAGAGAGTGGATTTTTTACAGTTGTCGTCAGTTAACCGTGGGCGGCTGCTGCGTTCGCTGGAAAGAGCACTTCCGTCGTTATCCGGTTTGGTCTAGTGGCTAGGATACCTGGCTCTCAACGAGGAGGCCCGGGTTCGATTCCCGGTACCGGACTTGCGCGTTTTTCTTGCTCCTCCTATGCGACTTGTCTCGACTTTGCTCGACTGACGCTACGCTGACGCGTGCAGAAAGCTACGTTAAGTATGACTCGCGGCAACACCTGACGGCGAGAGAGATGCGGCGTCTATCCACTTGTTATCGAGCCACATACCGGTACCTGTAGTCAAGAGGCTTGGAGGACTGCAAGACATTGCCACGGAGGTGAATGCAGCTAACCACTGTAGTTAGAGTCCTGACAGCGCAGGCACGTTCATTTGCTCGTATACATGTGATGGAGACCGTGTCTGACACTGCTGTGGCGTACACCTTGGCCTAGGCTTTGCTGGGTATCGCCACTTGCATTGCAGCCAGCTGCCTTCGCGGGCGCCTCCGTGGCCATGGCCGTGATCGTCTAGTGGTTAGGACATTGCGTTGTGGCCGCAATAACCCAGGTTCGAATCCTGGTCACGGCAATTTTGAAAGTTTTGCCTTGCTGCCGTTGCAATGGCGAGTACTCGAAATGACAGTACTCTCTTGATTTTTTCACTCGTGTTCCGCAGGCCACAGTTAGCACTACCACTTCATCCCCAACACGTAATGTCGCCTCCCAGAGCGCAGACGTCCGCTGCTCTCTGTAGTCGAAAAGGGCAGTCGTTTGAAGTGCGATGGATGAGCAGCCAGTCGCAGCAGAACAGGAAGCTGTGGCGTGCACTGTTTCTACAAATGCTAGGAACACTGGCGCACCAAGCAGCGCATGTAGCGTGGCCGCGCGCTTTAAGGCGCTGGTTTAAGGCACCAGTCTCTCTGTAGGCGCGGTTTCGAATCCCGTAGCTGCCGGGGGTTTTGATGTGATCGCGTTAACCTGCCGCTTTTCCTTCAAGTGTAACCTCCTTGAGCTCACATATGTTTGATACATGGAGCATTCTAACTCCGTCTGACAGTTACAGATACGATACTTTAGTGGTTAAGGAAAGCCCAGGTTCGAAACCTGGTCACGGCACGAAAACGTCTCTTGACGCTGTCTCCTTAACTGCGACAGCTACAGACAAGTGGCGTCGCTACCATACGGCGGGCACGGCTTTTTCTTGCTGTGGATGGCCTAAAGAGACGCTTCCAGTGGGAGAGCAGTGGAAATACATGGCACGGCGATTGCCAAGATACTTCCATTTCGAAGTGATCTTTGTAGTACAAACGAAACGTTTTGCCGCTGCTGGTCCAACGGTAACGTGGCCGAGCGGTCTAAGGCGCTGGTTTTAGGCACCAGTCTCTCCGGAGGCGTGGGTTCGAATCCCACCGTTGCCACTTTTTACGTCTCATTTTTGTGCCGTTGCGGTGTGTTCTCGTGGGGTAGGACGCAGCTCTTGTGACGCGCGTGTTGTGTAGGTAGCGTGGCCGAGCGGTCAAAGGCGCTGGTTTCAGGCACCATTCTCTTCGGAGGCGTGGGTTCCAATCCCACAGCTGCCGAACGTGTAATGTTTCCTGTGTCGAAGGCAGATGCACTCATTGCCCGCAAAGGAAACAACACAACAACGCGTGAGCGTCTGCTTGGTGAATTGTCGTAGAACAGTGCGTGGTGCAACGACAGGATTTGTAGGCACCTTTTGCTCTCATCATTGCTGGCGTTCGTCTCCACGAAATGCGTCCGGAGCACGCCGTTCTATAACGCGAGAGAGTGGATTTTTTACAGTTGTCGTCAGTTAACCGTGGGCGGCTGCTGCGTTCGCTGGAAAGAGCACTTCCGTCGTTATCCGGTTTGGTCTAGTGGCTAGGATACCTGGCTCTCAACGAGGAGGCCCGGGTTCGATTCCCGGTACCGGACTTGCGCGCTTTTCTTGCTCCTCCTATGCGACTTGTCTCGACTTTGCTCGACTGACGCTACGCTGACGCGTGCAGAAAGCTACGTTAAGTATGACTCGCGGCAACACCTGACGGCGAGAGAGATGCGGCGTCTATCCACTTGTTATCGAGCCACATACCGGTACCTGTAGTCAAGAGGCTTGGAGGACTGCAAGACATTGCCACGGAGGTGAATGCAGCTAACCACTGTAGTTAGAGTCCTGACAGCGCAGGCACGTTCATTTGCTCGTATACATGTGATGGAGACCGTGTCTGACACTGCTGTGGCGTACACCTTGGCCTAGGCTTTGCTGGGTATCGCCACTTGCATTGCAGCCAGCTGCCTTCGCGGGCGCCTCCGTGGCCATGGCCGTGATCGTCTAGTGGTTAGGACATTGCGTTGTGGCCGCAATAACCCAGGTTCGAATCCTGGTCACGGCAATTTTGAAAGTTTTGCCTTGCTGCCGTTGCAATGGCGAGTACTCGAAATGACAGTACTCTCTTGATTTTTTCACTCGTGTTCCGCAGGCCACAGTTAGCACTACCACTTCATCCCCAACACGTAATGTCGCCTCCCAGAGCGCAGACGTCCGCTGCTCTCTGTAGTCGAAAAGGGCAGTCGTTTGAAGTGCGATGGATGAGCAGCCAGTCGCAGCAGAACAGGAAGCTGTGGCGTGCACTGTTTCTACAAATGCTAGGAACACTGGCGCACCAAGCAGCGCATGTAGCGTGGCCGCGCGCTTTAAGGCGCTGGTTTAAGGCACCAGTCTCTCTGTAGGCGCGGTTTCGAATCCCGTAGCTGCCGGGGGTTTTGATGTGATCGCGTTAACCTGCCGCTTTTCCTTCAAGTGTAACCTCCTTGAGCTCACATATGTTTGATACATGGAGCATTCTAACTCCGTCTGACAGTTACAGATACGATACTTTAGTGGTTAAGGAAAGCCCAGGTTCGAAACCTGGTCACGGCACGAAAACGTCTCTTGACGCTGTCTCCTTAACTGCGACAGCTACAGACAAGTGGCGTCGCTACCATACGGCGGGCACGGCTTTTTCTTGCTGTGGATGGCCTAAAGAGACGCTTCCAGTGGGAGAGCAGTGGAAATACATGGCACGGCGATTGCCAAGATACTTCCATTTCGAAGTGATCTTTGTAGTACAAACGAAACGTTTTGCCGCTGCTGGTCCAACGGTAACGTGGCCGAGCGGTCTAAGGCGCTGGTTTTAGGCACCAGTCTCTCCGGAGGCGTGGGTTCGAATCCCACCGTTGCCACTTTTTACGTCTCATTTTTGTGCCGTTGCGGTGTGTTCTCGTGGGGTAGGACGCAGCTCTTGTGACGCGCGTGTTGTGTAGGTAGCGTGGCCGAGCGGTCTAAGGCGCTGGTTTCAGGCACCATTCTCTTCGGAGGCGTGGGTTCCAATCCCACAGCTGCCGAACGTGTAATGTTTCCTGTGTCGAAGGCAGATGCACTCATTGCCCGCAAAGGAAACAACACAACAACGCGTGAGCGTCTGCTTGGTGAATTGTCGTAGAACAGTGCGTGGTGCAACGACAGGATTTGTAGGCACCTTTTGCTCTCATCATTGCTGGCGTTCGTCTCCACGAAATGCGTCCGGAGCACGCCGTTCTATAACGCGAGAGAGTGGATTTTTTACAGTTGTCGTCAGTTAACCGTGGGCGGCTGCTGCGTTCGCTGGAAAGAGCACTTCCGTCGTTATCCGGTTTGGTCTAGTGGCTAGGATACCTGGCTCTCAACGAGGAGGCCCGGGTTCGATTCCCGGTACCGGACTTGCGCGTTTTTCTTGCTCCTCCTATGCGACTTGTCTCGAC
The DNA here is from genome assembly GCF_021461385.2 of Schistocerca piceifrons. Taxonomy (NCBI): domain Eukaryota; kingdom Metazoa; phylum Arthropoda; class Insecta; order Orthoptera; family Acrididae; genus Schistocerca; species Schistocerca piceifrons. The sequence continues at coordinate 51,383 of NW_025728860.1, forward strand.
TTTGCTCGACTGACGCTACGCTGACGCGTGCAGAAAGCTACGTTAAGTATGACTCGCGGCAACACCTGACGGCGAGAGAGATGCGGCGTCTATCCACTTGTTATCGAGCCACATACCGGTACCTGTAGTCAAGAGGCTTGGAGGACTGCAAGACATTGCCACGGAGGTGAATGCAGCTAACCACTGTAGTTAGAGTCCTGACAGCGCAGGCACGTTCATTTGCTCGTATACATGTGATGGAGACCGTGTCTGACACTGCTGTGGCGTACACCTTGGCCTAGGCTTTGCTGGGTATCGCCACTTGCATTGCAGCCAGCTGCCTTCGCGGGCGCCTCCGTGGCCATGGCCGTGATCGTCTAGTGGTTAGGACATTGCGTTGTGGCCGCAATAACCCAGGTTCGAATCCTGGTCACGGCAATTTTGAAAGTTTTGCCTTGCTGCCGTTGCAATGGCGAGTACTCGAAATGACAGTACTCTCTTGAATTTTTCACTCGTGTTCCGCAGGCCACAGTTAGCACTACCACTTCATCCCCAACACGTAATGTCGCCTCCCAGAGCGCAGACGTCCGCTGCTCTCTGTAGTCGAAAAGGGCAGTCGTTTGAAGTGCGATGGATGAGCAGCCAGTCGCAGCAGAACAGGAAGCTGTGGCGTGCACTGTTTCTACAAATGCTAGGAACACTGGCGCACCAAGCAGCGCATGTAGCGTGGCCGCGCGCTTTAAGGCGCTGGTTTAAGGCACCAGTCTCTCTGTAGGCGCGGTTTCGAATCCCGTAGCTGCCGGGGGTTTTGATGTGATCGCGTTAACCTGCCGCTTTTCCTTCAAGTGTAACCTCCTTGAGCTCACATATGTTTGATACATGGAGCATTCTAACTCCGTCTGACAGTTACAGATACGATACTTTAGTGGTTAAGGAAAGCCCAGGTTCGAAACCTGGTCACGGCACGAAAACGTCTCTTGACGCTGTCTCCTTAACTGCGACAGCTACAGACAAGTGGCGTCGCTACCATACGGCGGGCACGGCTTTTTCTTGCTGTGGATGGCCTAAAGAGACGCTTCCAGTGGGAGAGCAGTGGAAATACATGGCACGGCGATTGCCAAGATACTTCCATTTCGAAGTGATCTTTGTAGTACAAACGAAACGTTTTGCCGCTGCTGGTCCAACGGTAACGTGGCCGAGCGGTCTAAGGCGCTGGTTTTAGGCACCAGTCTCTCCGGAGGCGTGGGTTCGAATCCCACCGTTGCCACTTTTTACGTCTCATTTTTGTGCCGTTGCGGTGTGTTCTCGTGGGGTAGGACGCAGCTCTTGTGACGCGCGTGTTGTGTAGGTAGCGTGGCCGAGCGGTCTAAGGCGCTGGTTTCAGGCACCATTCTCTTCGGAGGCGTGGGTTCCAATCCCACAGCTGCCGAACGTGTAATGTTTCCTGTGTCGAAGGCAGATGCACTCATTGCCCGCAAAGGAAACAACACAACAACGCGTGAGCGTCTGCTTGGTGAATTGTCGTAGAACAGTGCGTGGTGCAACGACAGGATTTGTAGGCACCTTTTGCTCTCATCATTGCTGGCGTTCGTCTCCACGAAATGCGTCCGGAGCACGCCGTTCTATAACGCGAGAGAGTGGATTTTTTACAGTTGTCGTCAGTTAACCGTGGGCGGCTGCTGCGTTCGCTGGAAAGAGCACTTCCGTCGTTATCCGGTTTGGTCTAGTGGCTAGGATACCTGGCTCTCAACGAGGAGGCCCGGGTTCGATTCCCGGTACCGGACTTGCGCGTTTTTCTTGCTCCTCCTATGCGACTTGTCTCGACTTTGCTCGACTGACGCTACGCTGACGCGTGCAGAAAGCTACGTTAAGTATGACTCGCGGCAACACCTGACGGCGAGAGAGATGCGGCGTCTATCCACTTGTTATCGAGCCACATACCGGTACCTGTAGTCAAGAGGCTTGGAGGACTGCAAGACATTGCCACGGAGGTGAATGCAGCTAACCACTGTAGTTAGAGTCCTGACAGCGCAGGCACGTTCATTTGCTCGTATACATGTGATGGAGACCGTGTCTGACACTGCTGTGGCGTACACCTTGGCCTAGGCTTTGCTGGGTATCGCCACTTGCATTGCAGCCAGCTGCCTTCGCGGGCGCCTCCGTGGCCATGGCCGTGATCGTCTAGTGGTTAGGACATTGCGTTGTGGCCGCAATAACCCAGGTTCGAATCCTGGTCACGGCAATTTTGAAAGTTTTGCCTTGCTGCCGTTGCAATGGCGAGTACTCGAAATGACAGTACTCTCTTGATTTTTTCACTTGTGTTCCGCAGGCCGCAGTTAGCACTACCACTTCATCCCCAACACGTAATGTCGCCTCCCAGAGCGCAGACGTCCGCTGCTCTCTGTAGTCGAAAAGGGCAGTCGTTTGAAGTGCGATGGATGAGCAGCCAGTCGCAGCAGAACAGGAAGCTGTGGCGTGCACTGTTTCTACAAATGCTAGGAACACTGGCGCACCAAGCAGCGCATGTAGCGTGGCCGAGCGCTTTAAGGCGCTGGTTTAAGGCACCAGTCTCTCTGTAGGCGCGGTTTCGAATCCCGTAGCTGCCGGGGGTTTTGATGTGATCGCGTTAACCTGCCGCTTTTCCTTCAAGTGTAACCTCCTTGAGCTCACATATGTTTGATACATGGAGCATTCTAACTCCGTCTGACAGTTACAGATACGATACTTTAGTGGTTAAGGAAAGCCCAGGTTCGAAACCTGGTCACGGCACGAAAACGTCTCTTGACGCTGTCTCCTTAACTGCGACAGCTACAGACAAGTGGCGTCGCTACCATACGGCGGGCACGGCTTTTTCTTGCTGTGGATGGCCTAAAGAGACGCTTCCAGTGGGAGAGCAGTGGAAATACATGGCACGGCGATTGCCAAGATACTTCCATTTCGAAGTGATCTTTGTAGTACAAACGAAACGTTTTGCCGCTGCTGGTCCAACGGTAACGTGGCCGAGCGGTCTAAGGCGCTGGTTTTAGGCACCAGTCTCTCCGGAGGCGTGGGTTCGAATCCCACCGTTGCCACTTTTTACGTCTCATTTTTGTGCCGTTGCGGTGTGATCTCGTGGGGTAGGACGCAGCTCTTGTGACGCGCGTGTTGTGTAGGTAGCGTGGCCGAGCGGTCTAAGGCGCTGGTTTCAGGCACCATTCTCTTCGGAGGCGTGGGTTCCAATCCCACAGCTGCCGAACGTGTAATGTTTCCTGTGTCGAAGGCAGATGCACTCATTGCCCGCAAAGGAAACAACACAACAACGCGTGAGCGTCTGCTTGGTGAATTGTCGTAGAACAGTGCGTGGTGCAACGACAGGATTTGTAGGCACCTTTTGCTCTCATCATTGCTGGCGTTCGTCTCCACGAAATGCGTCCGGAGCACGCCGTTCTATAACGCGAGAGAGTGGATTTTTTACAGTTGTCGTCAGTTAACCGTGGGCGGCTGCTGCGTTCGCTGGAAAGAGCACTTCCGTCGTTATCCGGTTTGGTCTAGTGGCTAGGATACCTGGCTCTCAACGAGGAGGCCCGGGTTCGATTCCCGGTACCGGACTTGCGCGTTTTTCTTGCTCCTCCTATGCGACTTGTCTCGACTTTGCTCGACTGACGCTACGCTGACGCGTGCAGAAAGCTACGTTAAGTATGACTCGCGGCAACACCTGACGGCGAGAGAGATGCGGCGTCTATCCACTTGTTATCGAGCCACATACCGGTACCTGTAGTCAAGAGGCTTGGAGGACTGCAAGACATTGCCACGGAGGTGAATGCAGCTAACCACTGTAGTTAGAGTCCTGACAGCGCAGGCACGTTCATTTGCTCGTATACATGTGATGGAGACCGTGTCTGACACTGCTGTGGCGTACACCTTGGCCTAGGCTTTGCTGGGTATCGCCACTTGCATTGCAGCCAGCTGCCTTCGCGGGCGCCTCCGTGGCCATGGCCGTGATCGTCTAGTGGTTAGGACATTGCGTTGTGGCCGCAATAACCCAGGTTCGAATCCTGGTCACGGCAATTTTGAAAGTTTTGCCTTGCTGCCGTTGCAATGGCGAGTACTCGAAATGACAGTACTCTCTTGATTTTTTCACTCGTGTTCCGCAGGCCGCAGTTAGCACTACCACTTCATCCCCAACACGTAATGTCGCCTCCCAGAGCGCAGACGTCCGCTGCTCTCTGTAGTCGAAAAGGGCAGTCGTTTGAAGTGCGATGGATGAGCAGCCAGTCGCAGCAGAACAGGAAGCTGTGGCGTGCACTGTTTCTACAAATGCTAGGAACACTGGCGCACCAAGCAGCGCATGTAGCGTGGCCGCGCGCTTTAAGGCGCTGGTTTAAGGCACCAGTCTCTCTGTAGGCGCGGTTTCGAATCCCGTAGCTGCCGGGGGTTTTGATGTGATCGCGTTAACCTGCCGCTTTTCCTTCAAGTGTAACCTCCTTGAGCTCACATATGTTTGATACATGGAGCATTCTAACTCCGTCTGACAGTTACAGATACGATACTTTAGTGGTTAAGGAAAGCCCAGGTTCGAAACCTGGTCACGGCACGAAAACGTCTCTTGACGCTGTCTCCTTAACTGCGACAGCTACAGACAAGTGGCGTCGCTACCATACGGCGGGCACGGCTTTTTCTTGCTGTGGATGGCCTAAAGAGACGCTTCCAGTGGGAGAGCAGTGGAAATACATGGCACGGCGATTGCCAAGATACTTCCATTTCGAAGTGATCTTTGTAGTACAAACGAAACGTTTTGCCGCTGCTGGTCCAACGGTAACGTGGCCGAGCGGTCTAAGGCGCTGGTTTTAGGCACCAGTCTCTCCGGAGGCGTGGGTTCGAATCCCACCGTTGCCACTTTTTACGTCTCATTTTTGTGCCGTTGCGGTGTGTTCTCGTGGGGTAGGACGCAGCTCTTGTGACGCGCGTGTTGTGTAGGTAGCGTGGCCGAGCGGTCTAAGGCGCTGGTTTCAGGCACCATTCTCTTCGGAGGCGTGGGTTCCAATCCCACAGCTGCCGAACGTGTAATGTTTCCTGTGTCGAAGGCAGATGCACTCATTGCCCGCAAAGGAAACAACACAACAACGCGTGAGCGTCTGCTTGGTGAATTGTCGTAGAACAGTGCGTGGTGCAACGACAGGATTTGTAGGCACCTTTTGCTCTCATCATTGCTGGCGTTCGTCTCCACGAAATGCGTCCGGAGCACGCCGTTCTATAACGCGAGAGAGTGGATTTTTTACAGTTGTCGTCAGTTAACCGTGGGCGGCTGCTGCGTTCGCTGGAAAGAGCACTTCCGTCGTTATCCGGTTTGGTCTAGTGGCTAGGATACCTGGCTCTCAACGAGGAGGCCCGGGTTCGATTCCCGGTACCGGACTTGCGCGTTTTTCTTGCTCCTCCTATGCGACTTGTCTCGACTTTGCTCGACTGACGCTACGCTGACGCGTGCAGAAAGCTACGTTAAGTATGACTCGCGGCAACACCTGACGGCGAGAGAGATGCGGCGTCTATCCACTTGTTATCGAGCCACATACCGGTACCTGTAGTCAAGAGGCTTGGAGGACTGCAAGACATTGCCACGGAGGTGAATGCAGCTAACCACTGTAGTTAGAGTCCTGACAGCGCAGGCACGTTCATTTGCTCGTATACATGTGATGGAGACCGTGTCTGACACTGCTGTGGCGTACACCTTGGCCTAGGCTTTGCTGGGTATCGCCACTTGCATTGCAGCCAGCTGCCTTCGCGGGCGCCTCCGTGGCCATGGCCGTGATCGTCTAGTGGTTAGGACATTGCGTTGTGGCCGCAATAACCCAGGTTCGAATCCTGGTCACGGCAATTTTGAAAGTTTTGCCTTGCTGCCGTTGCAATGGCGAGTACTCGAAATGACAGTACTCTCTTGATTTTTTCACTTGTGTTCCGCAGGCCGCAGTTAGCACTACCACTTCATCCCCAACACGTAATGTCGCCTCCCAGAGCGCAGACGTCCGCTGCTCTCTGTAGTCGAAAAGGGCAGTCGTTTGAAGTGCGATGGATGAGCAGCCAGTCGCAGCAGAACAGGAAGCTGTGGCGTGCACTGTTTCTACAAATGCTAGGAACACTGGCGCACCAAGCAGCGCATGTAGCGTGGCCGAGCGCTTTAAGGCGCTGGTTTAAGGCACCAGTCTCTCTGTAGGCGCGGTTTCGAATCCCGTAGCTGCCGGGGGTTTTGATGTGATCGCGTTAACCTGCCGCTTTTCCTTCAAGTGTAACCTCCTTGAGCTCACATATGTTTGATACATGGAGCATTCTAACTCCGTCTGACAGTTACAGATACGATACTTTAGTGGTTAAGGAAAGCCCAGGTTCGAAACCTGGTCACGGCACGAAAACGTCTCTTGACGCTGTCTCCTTAACTGCGACAGCTACAGACAAGTGGCGTCGCTACCATACGGCGGGCACGGCTTTTTCTTGCTGTGGATGGCCTAAAGAGACGCTTCCAGTGGGAGAGCAGTGGAAATACATGGCACGGCGATTGCCAAGATACTTCCATTTCGAAGTGATCTTTGTAGTACAAACGAAACGTTTTGCCGCTGCTGGTCCAACGGTAACGTGGCCGAGCGGTCTAAGGCGCTGGTTTTAGGCACCAGTCTCTCCGGAGGCGTGGGTTCGAATCCCACCGTTGCCACTTTTTACGTCTCATTTTTGTGCCGTTGCGGTGTGATCTCGTGGGGTAGGACGCAGCTCTTGTGACGCGCGTGTTGTGTAGGTAGCGTGGCCGAGCGGTCTAAGGCGCTGGTTTCAGGCACCATTCTCTTCGGAGGCGTGGGTTCCAATCCCACAGCTGCCGAACGTGTAATGTTTCCTGTGTCGAAGGCAGATGCACTCATTGCCCGCAAAGGAAACAACACAACAACGCGTGAGCGTCTGCTTGGTGAATTGTCGTAGAACAGTGCGTGGTGCAACGACAGGATTTGTAGGCACCTTTTGCTCTCATCATTGCTGGCGTTCGTCTCCACGAAATGCGTCCGGAGCACGCCGTTCTATAACGCGAGAGAGTGGATTTTTTACAGTTGTCGTCAGTTAACCGTGGGCGGCTGCTGCGTTCGCTGGAAAGAGCACTTCCGTCGTTATCCGGTTTGGTCTAGTGGCTAGGATACCTGGCTCTCAACGAGGAGGCCCGGGTTCGATTCCCGGTACCGGACTTGCGCGTTTTTCTTGCTCCTCCTATGCGACTTGTCTCGACTTTGCTCGACTGACGCTACGCTGACGCGTGCAGAAAGCTACGTTAAGTATGACTCGCGGCAACACCTGACGGCGAGAGAGATGCGGCGTCTATCCACTTGTTATCGAGCCACATACCGGTACCTGTAGTCAAGAGGCTTGGAGGACTGCAAGACATTGCCACGGAGGTGAATGCAGCTAACCACTGTAGTTAGAGTCCTGACAGCGCAGGCACGTTCATTTGCTCGTATACATGTGATGGAGACCGTGTCTGACACTGCTGTGGCGTACACCTTGGCCTAGGCTTTGCTGGGTATCGCCACTTGCATTGCAGCCAGCTGCCTTCGCGGGCGCCTCCGTGGCCATGGCCGTGATCGTCTAGTGGTTAGGACATTGCGTTGTGGCCGCAATAACCCAGGTTCGAATCCTGGTCACGGCAATTTTGAAAGTTTTGCCTTGCTGCCGTTGCAATGGCGAGTACTCGAAATGACAGTACTCTCTTGATTTTTTCACTTGTGTTCCGCAGGCCGCAGTTAGCACTACCACTTCATCCCCAACACGTAATGTCGCCTCCCAGAGCGCAGACGTCCGCTGCTCTCTGTAGTCGAAAAGGGCAGTCGTTTGAAGTGCGATGGATGAGCAGCCAGTCGCAGCAGAACAGGAAGCTGTGGCGTGCACTGTTTCTACAAATGCTAGGAACACTGGCGCACCAAGCAGCGCATGTAGCGTGGCCGAGCGCTTTAAGGCGCTGGTTTAAGGCACCAGTCTCTCTGTAGGCGCGGTTTCGAATCCCGTAGCTGCCGGGGGTTTTGATGTGATCGCGTTAACCTGCCGCTTTTCCTTCAAGTGTAACCTCCTTGAGCTCACATATGTTTGATACATGGAGCATTCTAACTCCGTCTGACAGTTACAGATACGATACTTTAGTGGTTAAGGAAAGCCCAGGTTCGAAACCTGGTCACGGCACGAAAACGTCTCTTGACGCTGTCTCCTTAACTGCGACAGCTACAGACAAGTGGCGTCGCTACCATACGGCGGGCACGGCTTTTTCTTGCTGTGGATGGCCTAAAGAGACGCTTCCAGTGGGAGAGCAGTGGAAATACATGGCACGGCGATTGCCAAGATACTTCCATTTCGAAGTGATCTTTGTAGTACAAACGAAACGTTTTGCCGCTGCTGGTCCAACGGTAACGTGGCCGAGCGGTCTAAGGCGCTGGTTTTAGGCACCAGTCTCTCCGGAGGCGTGGGTTCGAATCCCACCGTTGCCACTTTTTACGTCTCATTTTTGTGCCGTTGCGGTGTGATCTCGTGGGGTAGGACGCAGCTCTTGTGACGCGCGTGTTGTGTAGGTAGCGTGGCCGAGCGGTCTAAGGCGCTGGTTTCAGGCACCATTCTCTTCGGAGGCGTGGGTTCCAATCCCACAGCTGCCGAACGTGTAATGTTTCCTGTGTCGAAGGCAGATGCACTCATTGCCCGCAAAGGAAACAACACAACAACGCGTGAGCGTCTGCTTGGTGAATTGTCGTAGAACAGTGCGTGGTGCAACGACAGGATTTGTAGGCACCTTTTGCTCTCATCATTGCTGGCGTTCGTCTCCACGAAATGCGTCCGGAGCACGCCGTTCTATAACGCGAGAGAGTGGATTTTTTACAGTTGTCGTCAGTTAACCGTGGGCGGCTGCTGCGTTCGCTGGAAAGAGCACTTCCGTCGTTATCCGGTTTGGTCTAGTGGCTAGGATACCTGGCTCTCAACGAGGAGGCCCGGGTTCGATTCCCGGTACCGGACTTGCGCGTTTTTCTTGCTCCTCCTATGCGACTTGTCTCGACTTTGCTCGACTGACGCTACGCTGACGCGTGCAGAAAGCTACGTTAAGTATGACTCGCGGCAACACCTGACGGCGAGAGAGATGCGGCGTCTATCCACTTGTTATCGAGCCACATACCGGTACCTGTAGTCAAGAGGCTTGGAGGACTGCAAGACATTGCCACGGAGGTGAATGCAGCTAACCACTGTAGTTAGAGTCCTGACAGCGCAGGCACGTTCATTTGCTCGTATACATGTGATGGAGACCGTGTCTGACACTGCTGTGGCGTACACCTTGGCCTAGGCTTTGCTGGGTATCGCCACTTGCATTGCAGCCAGCTGCCTTCGCGGGCGCCTCCGTGGCCATGGCCGTGATCGTCTAGTGGTTAGGACATTGCGTTGTGGCCGCAATAACCCAGGTTCGAATCCTGGTCACGGCAATTTTGAAAGTTTTGCCTTGCTGCCGTTGCAATGGCGAGTACTCGAAATGACAGTACTCTCTTGATTTTTTCACTTGTGTTCCGCAGGCCGCAGTTAGCACTACCACTTCATCCCCAACACGTAATGTCGCCTCCCAGAGCGCAGACGTCCGCTGCTCTCTGTAGTCGAAAAGGGCAGTCGTTTGAAGTGCGATGGATGAGCAGCCAGTCGCAGCAGAACAGGAAGCTGTGGCGTGCACTGTTTCTACAAATGCTAGGAACACTGGCGCACCAAGCAGCGCATGTAGCGTGGCCGAGCGCTTTAAGGCGCTGGTTTAAGGCACCAGTCTCTCTGTAGGCGCGGTTTCGAATCCCGTAGCTGCCGGGGGTTTTGATGTGATCGCGTTAACCTGCCGCTTTTCCTTCAAGTGTAACCTCCTTGAGCTCACATATGTTTGATACATGGAGCATTCTAACTCCGTCTGACAGTTACAGATACGATACTTTAGTGGTTAAGGAAAGCCCAGGTTCGAAACCTGGTCACGGCACGAAAACGTCTCTTGACGCTGTCTCCTTAACTGCGACAGCTACAGACAAGTGGCGTCGCTACCATACGGCGGGCACGGCTTTTTCTTGCTGTGGATGGCCTAAAGAGACGCTTCCAGTGGGAGAGCAGTGGAAATACATGGCACGGCGATTGCCAAGATACTTCCATTTCGAAGTGATCTTTGTAGTACAAACGAAACGTTTTGCCGCTGCTGGTCCAACGGTAACGTGGCCGAGCGGTCTAAGGCGCTGGTTTTAGGCACCAGTCTCTCCGGAGGCGTGGGTTCGAATCCCACCGTTGCCACTTTTTACGTCTCATTTTTGTGCCGTTGCGGTGTGATCTCGTGGGGTAGGACGCAGCTCTTGTGACGCGCGTGTTGTGTAGGTAGCGTGGCCGAGCGGTCTAAGGCGCTGGTTTCAGGCACCATTCTCTTCGGAGGCGTGGGTTCCAATCCCACAGCTGCCGAACGTGTAATGTTTCCTGTGTCGAAGGCAGATGCACTCATTGCCCGCAAAGGAAACAACACAACAACGCGTGAGCGTCTGCTTGGTGAATTGTCGTAGAACAGTGCGTGGTGCAACGACAGGATTTGTAGGCACCTTTTGCTCTCATCATTGCTGGCGTTCGTCTCCACGAAATGCGTCCGGAGCACGCCGTTCTATAACGCGAGAGAGTGGATTTTTTACAGTTGTCGTCAGTTAACCGTGGGCGGCTGCTGCGTTCGCTGGAAAGAGCACTTCCGTCGTTATCCGGTTTGGTCTAGTGGCTAGGATACCTGGCTCTCAACGAGGAGGCCCGGGTTCGATTCCCGGTACCGGACTTGCGCGTTTTTCTTGCTCCTCCTATGCGACTTGTCTCGACTTTGCTCGACTGACGCTACGCTGACGCGTGCAGAAAGCTACGTTAAGTATGACTCGCGGCAACACCTGACGGCGAGAGAGATGCGGCGTCTATCCACTTGTTATCGAGCCACATACCGGTACCTGTAGTCAAGAGGCTTGGAGGACTGCAAGACATTGCCACGGAGGTGAATGCAGCTAACCACTGTAGTTAGAGTCCTGACAGCGCAGGCACGTTCATTTGCTCGTATACATGTGATGGAGACCGTGTCTGACACTGCTGTGGCGTACACCTTGGCCTAGGCTTTGCTGGGTATCGCCACTTGCATTGCAGCCAGCTGCCTTCGCGGGCGCCTCCGTGGCCATGGCCGTGATCGTCTAGTGGTTAGGACATTGCGTTGTGGCCGCAATAACCCAGGTTCGAATCCTGGTCACGGCAATTTTGAAAGTTTTGCCTTGCTGCCGTTGCAATGGCGAGTACTCGAAATGACAGTACTCTCTTGATTTTTTCACTTGTGTTCCGCAGGCCGCAGTTAGCACTACCACTTCATCCCCAACACGTAATGTCGCCTCCCAGAGCGCAGACGTCCGCTGCTCTCTGTAGTCGAAAAGGGCAGTCGTTTGAAGTGCGATGGATGAGCAGCCAGTCGCAGCAGAACAGGAAGCTGTGGCGTGCACTGTTTCTACAAATGCTAGGAACACTGGCGCACCAAGCAGCGCATGTAGCGTGGCCGAGCGCTTTAAGGCGCTGGTTTAAGGCACCAGTCTCTCTGTAGGCGCGTTTCGAATCCCGTAGCTGCCGGGGGTTTTGATGTGATCGCGTTAACCTGCCGCTTTTCCTTCAAGTGTAACCTCCTTGAGCTCACATATGTTTGATACATGGAGCATTCTAACTCCGTCTGACAGTTACAGATACGATACTTTAGTGGTTAAGGAAAGCCCAGGTTCGAAACCTGGTCACGGCACGAAAACGTCTCTTGACGCTGTCTCCTTAACTGCGACAGCTACAGACAAGTGGCGTCGCTACCATACGGCGGGCACGGCTTTTTCTTGCTGTGGATGGCCTAAAGAGACGCTTCCAGTGGGAGAGCAGTGGAAATACATGGCACGGCGATTGCCAAGATACTTCCATTTCGAAGTGATCTTTGTAGTACAAACGAAACGTTTTGCCGCTGCTGGTCCAACGGTAACGTGGCCGAGCGGTCTAAGGCGCTGGTTTTAGGCACCAGTCTCTCCGGAGGCGTGGGTTCGAATCCCACCGTTGCCACTTTTTACGTCTCATTTTTGTGCCGTTGCGGTGTGATCTCGTGGGGTAGGACGCAGCTCTTGTGACGCGCGTGTTGTGTAGGTAGCGTGGCCGAGCGGTCTAAGGCGCTGGTTTCAGGCACCATTCTCTTCGGAGGCGTGGGTTCCAATCCCACAGCTGCCGAACGTGTAATGTTTCCTGTGTCGAAGGCAGATGCACTCATTGCCCGCAAAGGAAACAACACAACAACGCGTGAGCGTCTGCTTGGTGAATTGTCGTAGAACAGTGCGTGGTGCAACGACAGGATTTGTAGGCACCTTTTGCTCTCATCATTGCTGGCGTTCGTCTCCACGAAATGCGTCCGGAGCACGCCGTTCTATAACGCGAGAGAGTGGATTTTTTACAGTTGTCGTCAGTTAACCGTGGGCGGCTGCTGCGTTCGCTGAAAGAGCACTTCCGTCGTTATCCGGTTTGGTCTAGTGGCTAGGATACCTGGCTCTCAACGAGGAGGCCCGGGTTCGATTCCCGGTACCGGACTTGCGCGTTTTTCTTGCTCCTCCTATGCGACTTGTCTCGACTTTGCTCGACTGACGCTACGCTGACGCGTGCAGAAAGCTACGTTAAGTATGACTCGCGGCAACACCTGACGGCGAGAGAGATGCGGCGTCTATCCACTTGTTATCGAGCCACATACCGGTACCTGTAGTCAAGAGGCTTGGAGGACTGCAAGACATTGCCACGGAGGTGAATGCAGCTAACCACTGTAGTTAGAGTCCTGACAGCGCAGGCACGTTCATTTGCTCGTATACATGTGATGGAGACCGTGTCTGACACTGCTGTGGCGTACACCTTGGCCTAGGCTTTGCTGGGTATCGCCACTTGCATTGCAGCCAGCTGCCTTCGCGGGCGCCTCCGTGGCCATGGCCGTGATCGTCTAGTGGTTAGGACATTGCGTTGTGGCCGCAATAACCCAGGTTCGAATCCTGGTCACGGCAATTTTGAAAGTTTTGCCTTGCTGCCGTTGCAATGGCGAGTACTCGAAATGACAGTACTCTCTTGATTTTTTCACTTGTGTTCCGCAGGCCGCAGTTAGCACTACCACTTCATCCCCAACACGTAATGTCGCCTCCCAGAGCGCAGACGTCCGCTGCTCTCTGTAGTCGAAAAGGGCAGTCGTTTGAAGTGCGATGGATGAGCAGCCAGTCGCAGCAGAACAGGAAGCTGTGGCGTGCACTGTTTCTACAAATGCTAGGAACACTGGCGCACCAAGCAGCGCATGTAGCGTGGCCGAGCGCTTTAAGGCGCTGGTTTAAGGCACCAGTCTCTCTGTAGGCGCGGTTTCGAATCCCGTAGCTGCCGGGGGTTTTGATGTGATCGCGTTAACCTGCCGCTTTTCCTTCAAGTGTAACCTCCTTGAGCTCACATATGTTTGATACATGGAGCATTCTAACTCCGTCTGACAGTTACAGCTACGATACTTTAGTGGTTAAGGAAAGCCCAGGTTCGAAACCTGGTCACGGCACGAAAACGTCTCTTGACGCTGTCTCCTTAACTGCGACAGCTACAGACAAGTGGCGTCGCTACCATACGGCGGGCACGGCTTTTTCTTGCTGTGGATGGCCTAAAGAGACGCTTCAGTGGGAGAGCAGTGGAAATACATGGCACGGCGATTGCCAAGATACTTCCATTTCGAAGTGATCTTTGTAGTACAAACGAAACGTTTTGCCGCTGCTGGTCCAACGGTAACGTGGCCGAGCGGTCTAAGGCGCTGGTTTTAGGCACCAGTCTCTCCGGAGGCGTGGGTTCGAATCCCACCGTTGCCACTTTTTACGTCTCATTTTTGTGCCGTTGCGGTGTGATCTCGTGGGGTAGGACGCAGCTCTTGTGACGCGCGTGTTGTGTAGGTAGCGTGGCCGAGCGGTCTAAGGCGCTGGTTTCAGGCACCATTCTCTTCGGAGGCGTGGGTTCCAATCCCACAGCTGCCGAACGTGTAATGTTTCCTGTGTCGAAGGCAGATGCACTCATTGCCCGCAAAGGAAACAACACAACAACGCGTGAGCGTCTGCTTGGTGAATTGTCGTAGAACAGTGCGTGGTGCAACGACAGGATTTGTAGGCACCTTTTGCTCTCATCATT
>NW_025728861.1:0-49916 GCF_021461385.2 Schistocerca piceifrons
GGAGAGGTATGTGTTGCGGGCGCCCTTTGCTGCGCTGCGTCGTTGCGTGTGCCGTACAGGGCGGGCGCTTGTCGACTGTGTGGGCGGTGTGGCGAATTGGCGTGAAACGGCTGCCGAGAGGTGTGTGGTAGCGAGAGCCGGTCGTTGTCAGTGCGAAGGGGAATGTGCGTGCGTTTGGCGGTTTCGGTGTGCTTTTTGCGGCGTGAGAGTGGGAATTAGTGGGGCCGGCTGTTGTGTTGGTTCCTTGTGTCTTGTGTCGCGTAGCTTGATGGCAACGTGGAAGGACGCCGGTTTCGTTTCGAGCCTTGCGTGTGGTTGTCGACGTTGACTGGTTGGCGTGTGCCGATGCACGTGCATGTGTGGGTCGCGAGTGCGTTTTTGGCTGGGTGTGTGTGTGTGTGTGTTTTGGGGGGGAAGGGGGAGGCGGTGGTGAAAGTGCAGTCGTTGCCACGGGCGTCGTCGGGTGGGGCTGGGGCTGTGCGTCGTGGCGGAAAGGTGGTAGGTTGCGGGAAGCGAGCCCGTCGTTGACGGTGTCGCGTGAGTTGTGAATCGAGTGGGGCGCGGGGCGCGGGACAGGAGCAGCGTGCCGCTGCGTCGTGGTCGTCAGCAGAGGCTGTGCGTGTGCTTGTCCTTTTTGTGGGCGGTTCGTGCGAGGCGTTTTTGTTTTGTGTTGCCCTAGTTGTTAGTTTATTTTGGTTGTTGTTTGTTATTTTGAGACGACGACTGGTTGGTGGCGTGCGCGCGAAGTGGCGGTGTGCGCTTCCGTGTCGTTTTGTTTTTGTGTGTTTTTTTTTTTTTTTTGCACTGGGCCCCGGGGGGTGGGTGGGTGGGTGGGTGGGTGGGTGCGTGCGTGTGTGTCGATTGCCGGCTGGCGAAAGGTGCGCCATCGGCGGGGTGGGTCGCCGGCACAAGTAGAGGCGGCGGCGGCGGCGTTGTTGCTGTTGTTGTGTGGTGTTTGTTTTGTTCGGCTGTGTTGCGGTGCGTGTGAATGGTGGTGCAAAAGCGCTGGCGTCGGGGCTGCGACTGCGACGGCGGCGAGCCGCGGGCGCGCATGATAGTGATGTTGTGAACAGCGGCTGTGTACGGTAGTGGTGTTGTTGTAGCACGACGTGCATCCGGGCCGGCGCGGAAAGCGCAGTTGCGGGCGGTTGCCCTTCGGTGCCAGCCATGTCGCGTGAGCGGCGGGTTGCTCTGGTGTGGACACGTGGTGCTCTGGGTTGTTGTGTGGTGCCCTTTGGCCGGTGGGGGGTGGTTCGCGTGTGTCTCGTTCGCGCTCGGTATCTGGTCGTGGTCGTGCTGCTCCCCCGTCTGTCGGCGGTTTTCGACGTCGTCTGTACGTTTTTGTTCGTTTGCGGCGTGCCTGCCGACGTCGTCCCGTCGCGACCTTTCAACCGAAAGTGTGGCGCCCGAAGGTGAACGAACGCAACCCTGACCTCGGCGCTTTACGCTGAGCCGAGCGAACCGAACCTAACCCTGTGGTGTGGCGAGGTGAGCTCAGCCTGTGAGCCCCTAACGTCTACGTAAGGTAAGCTGTCCGGCTCACGCCTCACGGTTTGAACGCTTTTGTAACCTACGTTTGACGCTTCTTAGCCTAGCACTGACCCCTTAACCTAACGTGTAACCTAACCTAACCTAACCTAACCTAACCTAACCTCTGACGCCTGACGTGTTTGAATGCTTAACCTAAGTTTGACGCTTAACCTAACCCAAGTCCCCTTAACCTAACCCACGTCCACCTAACCTAACGTAACCCAACCTAGACGTGTAAACGTAATGTGTAACGCGTAACGTGTAAGGTCGGCTGTCGTGTGTGCTGACGGCAGATTGGGTTGGTCTGTAGATTCGGATTGCGGTTTGCCTCGGTCGAGGGGTTGGGTCGGAAGCGGCGAGGGGCGGCGGCGCCTGTTGCGCAGGCGGCGTCCGTTTGCGGCGGGCAATTGTTGAGAAACGGCTGTGAATGTTGGCGGGCGAGAGGAGGAGGACGGCGCGCGATGTGGCCCGACGGCTGCGGGCCGATCGGGAAACGGCGGGAGGGCGACGGAAGGCGATGGGGCGGCGGAGGCGCGTTTGCACGGCCGTCATCGCCGCACGCCTCGGCTTGTGTGGCTGTGGCGCCGGCCGCGCTGGCCGGGCTGCCGCGGCGACGGTGTGGGAGTTTTGCCGAAGGTTTGGCCATTGTGGCGGGTCGTCGGCTGGGGCTGTGGGGGCGGCATTTGGGCGGGGGCGGCGATTCTCGGCGGGCCGACCCAGGCTGTAGCGCGCGGTAGCTGCAGTTTGGCCGTGGTTTGCGGCGCTGCCGTGGCGACTGGTTGGCGACTGTGGTGTGGCTGTGTGTAGCCCCATCCTCGGTGGTTTGAAAGGCGCGGGCGGTTGTGGCGCAGGTTTGGGGCTGCTCCGCACAGGCTGTCGGACGTTGGGCGGTAGCAAGCGCGGGAGGCGCGGCGCGGCGGCGCGCAGAGTGGCGGCCGCTCTCTCGGCCGTCCGCGCCCGCCCGCGACACTGGCTGGGCCTTGTGATTCTCTGCTCTGCTGCTGTGCTGTGCTGTGCTGTGCTTGCGTGCCTGCCGTCCGTCCCGCTCGCTCTCGCTCTCGCTGTGTGTTACGCGCGTCGTCGAAATGGCAGATCAGGCGGCTACGAACGAGACTGCTGCGGCACCCGCCGCCACCGGCACTACGAAGAAGGCCAAGTCTGCGTCGTCTGCGAAGAAGCCGCGCGCCAAGCCTGCGCACCCGCGCACCTCTGAGATGGTGACGGCCGCCATCAAGAGTCTGAAGGAGCGCGGCGGGTCGTCGCTGCAGGCGATCAAGAAGTACATAGCCGCGCACTACAAGCTGGACGCGGAGAAGCTGGCGCCGTTTATCAAGAAGTACCTCAAGTCGGCCGTCGTGGCGGGCGAGCTGGTGCAGACGAAGGGGAAGGGCGCGTCCGGCTCGTTCAAGCTTGCCGGCGCCGGCGGCGGGGGGGGCGGCCGAGGGCGGCAAGGCCCGTGCTGGCGGTGCCAAGAAGAAGCGCGCCGCTCCGGCCAGCAAGGAGAAGAAGGGCGCCCGTGCGGCCGGCGCAAAGAAGGCTGGTGGCGTGAAGGCGGCGACCGGTCGGAAGGCGGGCGCCGCCAAGAAGGCGTCTGCGGCGTCGGCCGCTCCCGCGGGTGCGAAGAAGGCGGCTGCGGCCAAGCCGGCCAAGGCCAAGTCGCCGTCGAAGGCGAAGAAGGCCGCCAAGGTTCCGACGAAGAAGCCGAAGGCGCCGCGCCCGAAGAAGGCGACGACGCCGTCTAAGGCGAAGGCTTCGCCCAAGAAGAAGAAGTAGAGTAGAGTAGAGTAGAGGAGAAAGAGATGGGAGAAAGGAAGGGTTTGGCGCTTGACTCCGTCGTCCCCACCCCCCGTCGTCGTCTAGTGGCGCGCAAGAGACGCGCGGCCCAAAACGGCCCTTCTCAGGGCCATCAAAGCACGTCGGGGAAGGTTTTGATTGTCGTGTTGCGTTTGGTGTGGGTGTCTTTGTGTATGCCCGTGGGGGATGCTGTTTGCGTGCCGTGGTGGATGGATTGCGGGGGTCGGTGGCGGGTGTGGGCGGCGGTAGCGGTAAGCGGTGTTGTTGTTGTTGTCGTCGTGGTTGATTGTCGCCGTGTTTGTGGCGGCGGCCGACGGTTGGTTTTCTGTCACGTTGTTTTGTTTGAATACGTTGGTTGGCTTGCCTGCGTTCGTTCTTCTCGGATGTCTGTCTTGTCGAGTCGTGTCTGGTCTTTGTTTTGTTCCTTTGTGTGTGTGTGTGTGTGTGTTATGTTTTGCAACGGGGGGCACGTTGAGATGTGGAAGGAGTCGGCGGGGATTTCGGTGGCGTTGGAGAGCGAGCGAGCGAGCGAGCGCGCCTGCCTGGCCGTTGGCCGTCGGAGTGGAGTGCGGGTTGTTTTTGTTTTCGAAACGAAAGCGGCGGCCGGCCAGCCACCCGTGCGGTGTGACGTCGGCCGTTGGGTATTGTGCGCTTTGAGCGCCGGGGGAGGGATGATGTGTGATTGTTGCGCGCTGCTAGCAGGCAGGCAGAGTGAGCGGGTGTGGCGGGCGGACGGGAAGTGGTGGTTGTTGTTTTTGGGTTGCGGGGCGAGAGGCAGGCGACCGACAAAGTTTGCTCGCGACGGAGAGATGTTAGTGGCCCTGAAAAGGGCCGTTTTTGTTTGTGCGGTGCGGTGCCGCGGCGCGGTTTAGGCGCGCTCGCCGCGGATGCGGCGCGCGAGCTGGATGTCCTTGGGCATGATGGTGACGCGCTTGGCGTGGATTGCGCACAGGTTGGTGTCTTCGAAGAGGCCGACGAGGTAGGCCTCGCTGGCCTCCTGCAGGGCCATGACTGCGGAGCTCTGGAAGCGCAGGTCGGTCTTGAAGTCCTGGGCGATCTCGCGCACTAGGCGCTGGAATGGCAGCTTGCGGATGAGCAGCTCTGTGCTCTTCTGGTAGCGCCTGATTTCTCGCAGGGCGACGGTGCCCGGCCTGTAGCGGTGGGGCTTCTTGACGCCTCCGGTGGGCGGGCGCGCTCTTCCTCGCCGCCTTGGTGGCGAGCTGTTTGCGCGGCGCCTTTCCGCCGGTGGACTTGCGGGCCGTTTGCTTTGTGCGGGCCATAGCGGTAGCGGAGCGGCGTGCGTGGAGGTTAGGTGCGGCGCGGCGTCCGGTGCTGCCTTGACAACGGGCCCGCGCGCCTCCGTGCTGCGCTTATATGCCCTCGGTTGCGCGTGGTGGGGGGAGGGCGGGCCAGAGTCTATATAGGGGGGCGGCGGGCGCGCTGGGCGCAGACCGTAGCCGACTCGCCAGCCGCTGCAGCTGCTGTTTGTGCACGTTGTTGCTTTGCCCGAGGAAGGAAGGATGACAGGCCGCGGCAAGGGAGGAAAGGGGCTCGGCAAGGGTGGCGCCAAGCGGCACCGCAAGGTGTTGCGCGACAACATCCAGGGCATCACGAAGCCCGCCATCCGCCGCCTGGCTCGCAGGGGCGGCGTGAAGCGCATCTCTGGTCTGATCTACGAGGAGACCCGCGGGGTGCTGAAGGTGTTCCTGGAGAACGTGATCCGCGACGCGGTGACGTACACTGAGCACGCCAAGCGCAAGACTGTGACGGCCATGGACGTGGTGTACGCCCTGAAGAGGCAGGGGCGCACCCTGTACGGTTTCGGCGGTTAGGCTGCGTCGCAGCGGGCGCTGGCCTTCCCGCGGCCGTGCTTGTGGGTGGGAGAGACTAGAAAACGGCCCTTTTCAGGGCCACCACACTGTTCGGAAGTTGAAAAGTGCGAAAGAGTCTGTGTTGTTTGTTTGTTTCTTTCTTTCCGTTTGAGCGACGTGATGTGACTGGGAGGGGAGAAGGAAAGGAAACGTGTCATGTGGCTGGCTGTGTGTGGAGCTGCTTCGTTTGTGTTTGTTATTGTGTGTCGTTGTATCGATCGCGACGGAGATGGCGGGCTGTGTGTTGTTGTGCGAGAGGCGGTGATTATTTGCTTGCGTGGTTTGGCCCTGTGTGTTTGCGGCGGCGTTGGGGTTTCCGAGGCAAGGCGTGTGGGCATAGGCGGCCGGATCAGCTGTTTCGTTCGTGTCGACGGCCGTTGCGCGCGGGAGTGGAGGGCGGTGTGTCGACACGCCTCCCTGTAACAATGGTCGTCATTATTGCTGCCGTTGTCGTTTGGAAGGCGACTGCGACCGTGCAAAAATGAATGTGTGTGTGTGTGTGTGTGTGTTGGGCCACACGGGCTGTGTGGACGACAAGATGGCGGACGTGCGCCGGCGGCGGCTGTGCAAAGTTAAAACAAAACAAGGTGCGGCGAGGACGACTGAAATTTTGCTTTGGACGTAGGTTTGTGTGGTGGCCCTGAAAAGGGCCGATTGTTGTGGGCCGAGCCGAGCCGGCAAAGCGCGTTGCGATTGCCTGGCCTCCTTTAGGCCTTCTTCTCGGTCTTCTTTGGCAGCAGGACGGCCTGGATGTTGGGCAGGACACCACCCTGTGCGATGGTGACGCCCGACAGGAGCTTGTTGAGCTCCTCGTCGTTGCGGATGGCAAGCTGCAGGTGGCGCGGGATGATGCGCGTCTTCTTGTTGTCGCGGGCCGCGTTTCCGGCCAGCTCGAGCACCTCAGCCGCGAGGTACTCCATGACGGCGGCGAGGTAGACGGGCGCCCCGGCGCCGACGCGCTCTGCGTAGTTTCCCTTGCGCAGGAGGCGGTGGATTCTGCCGACCGGGAACTGGAGCCCAGCCCTGCTTGAGCGGGACTTTGACTTGCCCTTGACTTTGCCTCCCTTTCCGCGTCCGGACATGGCGATGGGCTAGCGACGGTGCACACGAAACGGAAACGAAAAACGACCGGTGCGAGCGGCAGCGAGTCGAGCAGCGGAGTGCGTGCCGGCGCAGCCGGGGTGGGGGTGCTTTATGGGCTCGGGTGCGGCGGCCGGTTGCGCGCGCGCCCCATTGGTCGGCGGCCGCAACAGGGCGAGCTGGTAAAGGTGCGGCGGCGGCTGGCGGCGGGTGCCACTGTGTGGGGAGACGCTGACTAGAGCGGAGCGCTTGCTACTGGTGTTGCTGCTGCCGTACGTTCGTTCGTTCGAGATGCCGCCCAAGACTAGCGGGAAGGCCGCCAAGAAGGCTGGCAAGGCGCAGAAGAACATTTCGAAGGGCGACAAGAAGAAGAAGCGCAAGAGGAAGGAGAGCTATGCCATCTACATCTACAAGGTGCTGAAGCAGGTGCACCCTGACACGGGCATCTCGTCGAAGGCGATGAGCATCATGAACAGCTTCGTGAACGACATTTTCGAGCGCATTGCGGCCGAGGCTTCTCGCCTGGCGCACTACAACAAGCGCTCGACCATCACGTCCCGCGAGATCCAGACCGCTGTGCGGCTGTTGCTGCCTGGCGAGCTGGCCAAGCACGCCGTGAGCGAGGGCACGAAGGCGGTGACCAAGTACACGAGCTCCAAGTAAGGAGGTGGCTCTGGAATGGAAGGAAGGAAGGAAGGAAGGAGAAGGCTCCTCCGTTGCGAGAGCGGCAAAACGGCCCTTTTCAGGGCCACCAACTTGCCTTTTGCGGGAAGGGCGGAATTGTTGTTGTTGTTGTTGTTGTTTGTGTGGACGGCTGTGATGTATGTGTGCATTTTGATTGTGGGTGGGGGGGGGCGCGTCAAAGCGTGTTGCGGGGGACGGCCACGAGGTTGGTCGCCGTGGCGTGGAATGGTGGCACGCCTCGTTGGAGTGGTTTTGACCCATTGGTGTTGGTGTGTGTGTGTGTGTGTGTGTGTGTGTGTGTGTGTGTGTGTGTGTTAACCTGTCTGCGAGGGGGGACAGTGCGATCGGCGACTTTTGTGTCACCGTAACGACGGCCGTTTGCGGGTTTGTTTTTTGCACATCATACATGGCGAGGGTGAAATGTGAAATGTTTTTGTTTGGTTTTTTTTTTTGCCGCCCACTATTCCCTTTGCTGTACGCCGAGTTTGACAATGGTGCGACGTAACTGCAGCGTGGAGGTGTGTGAGTGACGTTGAAATTGAACGTGCCATTAAGACGCATTGTTGTTGTATTGTACTGTACGTGTACGGCGACACGCACGATGATGTACCATTCGACTCTGATTTTTGATAGCCGTGTCTGACTGATTGCGTACGACGCACGCACACCGATGTCGTCATTCAAGATGCACGCGTGTCCAGTGCAGTACAGTAAGCGCGACGCTAGACGGCGGCGGCGGCGGCGGCGGCGGCGGCGGTCGTCGTCGTTTGTTTGGCGAATGTCTGTACACGTGTTTGTCTGTGTCCATCCGGTATGTATTTGTTTGTTTGAAAGTGTTTTGTGTGTCGGTGACGTGGTCCGATCCGTCGCCCCCTGAGTAACTGTCGATCGGCGCGATAGACCGGCGTCACGCAACTGAACCGAAGTCTTGGGCACACCCGTCATACTGTTGTACACCGTCGCGCTGAGAACGGTAACGAAAGGTTGACTTTGATCGGTCGAATGTCTGGGCAGAACGTGAGGAATGAGGCAAGAGTGCAAGGAGGGGGGGCAAAAGAGAGAGGAAGGGAAAAAGGGGAGAAGCGCATTCGTAGAGCAACGGAACGTTCCCGTGTCGGAGGCGTATTGGAGCCGCACTGAAATGCGTTTAACGGCGGCGCGGCTGCAAGTGTCTGCCGTGGTGAACGTTACCTTTGACGGCTGCATTGGGCTTTGCTTTTGCTTTCGCTTTCGCTTTCCCGGATGTACGTAACGTTTGTTGATATGGTTCTGAGGAAGAGTGTATGACAGTGCCGTGCCGTCCATGTTCGTGTGCCCTCCCATTGTGTGTATGCTATTGTCTGTGTACTTGAATGATGTATGTAGGTGTTAGTGGACATGTTTTACCAGTGGGGGGAAATGGATCGCCGATAGTTGGCGTCACTCTGTCACGGTCGAGATGACGCACCCTCCGTACAGAAAGGTGTCGAGAAAGTGTGTGTGTGTGTGTGTGTGTGGTGTGTGCGTCCGTGAATTGGCAGTGTTTGGAGGTGGGCGTGCCCTGCATGTGGCCCGGAAGGCTGTTCGTTTGGCGGTAGTGTTGTGTGGACAGGGGAGGGGCATGCGTAACGCTGCTGGCATGGCATTTCGGGAGATGGGAGGGGGCAAACGAGGAGCGGCGGCCAAAGACGGGACGGGGAGGGGCGCGGTGTGGGTGGCTTGCGCCTGTGCTCGGCGTTGTGGTTTGTGCAAAAGAGGAGGAGAAAAACAATGAGTTGCCAGGGAGGGGAGCGGTGTTGTGTTGTGGTTGTCGTGGTGTAGCCGCAGACGCGGCTGTCAGTGAACGTGGCGAGACGGACGGATGCGCGGAGGGGCGGGGGCGGCGCATTTCGCCGGTGCCGTGCCGTGCCATGCCTGAAAGCCGCGTGGTCGCTGTGTTGTTGTTGGCGTGGGGGCGAGGAGAGTACCGTACGGGTGTGCTTGTGCGCCGGAAATGGCACACTGCGCCTGCCCGTCTTGGAGGCTGATGGCTGTGGTGTGGAAATGGGGCGCGGTGATGTTGAAGCAGTTGAAGAACAGAAAAGAAACCAAGAAAACGGAAGGCGTGATGCGGCGGTGGTGGTTGAGAGCGGGAAAAACAAAACAAAACAAAAAAAGAACAACAAAAAAAAGAAGGAAAAACAACAAGAAACAAAAAAGAAAACAAAAAGTCTATCAATACTAAAATGTAAATGGAAATGGAAATGGACCCAGGTACATAACCTCCCTGCACAAATAGCAGAGAGTCCGATGATAATAAAAATGTGCCAGAATGTTAACGTCCCTACAAAACAAACCCAACGATAATATTAATGAAAGAATGAACCGTATGTAACATTGCAACAGACATAATGAAACCTGATAAATTGTATAAGGGCAGCAGCGTTGACCTTTGGCCCTGTATTCAGAATAAAAAGAGCCAAAGATCGTTACCCCAATGAAAAGAAGACACTGAAACACGTATGTAACGTAGCAGCGATGGCGAGACATTGTAGCATCTGTGACCAGAGAGTTTGCGCTGGACTGCGCGAGTGTTGCGAGCGGTTCTCAGTCAGTCAGTCAGTCAGTCAGTCAGTCGTTGCGAGTCTGTACTCTGTCAGTAGTCGTCATGCAGAGCGGTCGGTCAGTAGTAGCAGCCGAGTGCGGTTGTGTGATGTAGGCGGCCGGCAACACTGGTCAAGATGGTGAATAAGGTATACTGTTAATTAATATAATCATTAGATAATGAAAAGGTTTATTTATTGTAATTATTCTCCAACAAGTTCCCCAATAATAATTTTTATTTCAAAAGCATTTTTCAAACATTTAATTTTTTATTGAACTAAAGAGTTCGTTGCACTTCACATTTCATTCCACTTCTTTGAAGAAAAATTTCACTAAAATCACAAAAAAAAAGGAGAATATTATTATTTGCAATGCAGTTCCTCCAGGCGCTGCGCAACAACAAGAGCAGAAATGTGACATCCATTTATTCTGAGGTAAGACTGTAATTCTGATTGTTTTGCACAGGGCCAAAGACCGATATTTCGGTTTAATTGAAGTTTCTTGTCACTGAACGGACTTTAAATGTTGTGAAGAATTTATATTTGAGTCGGATTGCGAATTTCACATTTTTGTTGCCATTTTCAATACCTCTCATTGTGGGCGAGGTTACAATTAGCGCAATGTCCATTAGCATCCGTAAATAACATTGTCCATTATTTTAAATTTTGCGGGGAGGTTACAACACACAGACACCAAAAAAAAAAAAAAAAAAAAAAAAAAAAAGAAACAAAAAAATTGCATTTGTATCCGCTCCTCAATTGTAGATACCCCTTACACAGCTGTGTGCAATGAATGAGTGCTGGCTGGTAATTAATTGCACTCCTTGGAGGGAAATGCCATAGGAAGTAGTCTTTAAAAAGTGAATGTTTTTCGTTAAAAGACAAAAGTTACTTTAGAAAAAAGTAATAGTGGGGCTTTTGTTGTTGAAGAACATACGTTATCAGATTTGCGCAATGCAGCTTCACACTACCTTTTGATTATAACACAATATACTATATACATCGTCCCGAACCGTGACCAGAGTCGCGAGACGAGCAGAGCACGCCGCCGACGCCCGCTCAGTACAACCGTCCACCCGCTACTACTGTCGACCGACTACTACCTCTCCCGACTCGCGCTACAATATATATAACAACTGTTCCTGGCGACCCGGTGCGTGCCACTACTGTCGTCTGGCGCGGTCCAAGCGCCGACCAGCAACGATAAATAACTCTCTGGTCAGACGGAGATGCTGTCATGCCTCGCCATCGCTCTGGTAATGAATACATACGTGTTGCAGCGTGCGTACCACCGGAACACGCAGTGGCGGAGCCAAAGACTGTGTTGTCGAGGTCGAGTGCGAGCGGGAAGAGAGGCAGCGTCGGCACGGAGATGCAAGCGAGCGCGAGACGCACGGGGGCTGCGGCGTGGCGCGTTTGCGGTCGGCGCCTTTGGTGGCAACGGCCGGGACAAGCAGCGGTGTATGGTGTGGTGCGGGGCGGACAGGGGCGGCGGTGGACGGGGCGGAGGCGGCGCGACGACGGCATGGGGGCGAAAACGGGACGGGGGACGGCGGATGTTGAGAGGCGTCACGCGCGGACAGGACACAGACACAGAGACACACAGATTGGAAAGGGAGGGTGCGCGGTTAGTAGTTGGGAATGTGCGTACCGTGCGGGATGGGAGTGGGCGAGGAACACGGTCGTGGCCCCTGTTTTGGGTGCGTGTGATGACGTCGGTGTGTTGTGGGAAGGGAAGGTGCTGTGGCGGCGGCGCGTAATGGGCGTAGGCCGAAGAGAGAAAGGGAACGTGGGCAGTGTGTTGGCAAGCGTCGGTTCGACTGCGACGTTGATGGGCAGGGCAGGGCAAGGTTAATGGTGGTAGGAGTAGGCGTGTGGGCGCAAAAAATCTGCCGCTGCAGGCGGTGCCGTAACCGCCATGGGGCGGGAAGGAGAGAGGGCCAAAGAAAGAAAGAAAGAAAGAAAGAAAGAAAGAAAGAAAGAAAGAAAGAAAGAAAGAAGAAAACGAAGGAAAAAAACAAAACAAAAAAAAGGAGGGGCGGGGGCGGGGGCGGGCGAAAGTGGAGAGGCGGTGGTGTGAGAAGGGCGGGGGCGGAAGGAAGGCAGGAAGGACAAGAGGCGAGGCGACGGCTTGCTTTGTGTATCGGTCGGTCTCTGGCTATGCTTCGTTTTCTGCAGCAGGGTCGGTGCGCGGCGTGGCTCGCGGCAGTGGGAACGCCTGGTGGCTGGACGGCCAGCAATGCGGTTGGATGGGCGGCCACAGCACCGCACCTGTGCCCGAGGAGGAGACGCTGGCGGCGGGCCCTGAGGTGAGGCCGGCTCGGCTGGGGCTGTGGATGTGTAGGTGTGCGCCGCTGCTGCAACAACGAGTAAAACGCGAGAAGAAGGGATGGCGGTAGAGAGAGGTAAAAAAAAAAAAAAAGGTCGTGTTGTGTTGATGCGCAGGCAGACGCGTACAGAGAGACGAGCCCGGTCTGCAGCAGGGTGTGGCCGTGCCGAGTGCAGAGCAGCGGCGGCTCGGTTCGGTTCGGCCCGGCCCGGCGGGCCGCGCTGTTGTCGCGAACGTGAGCGCCCCCTGGCGGGTGGCCGGAGGCGGCGCGGCGTGTTGGACGTGTGGCTGGTGGCAGTGCACAATTTGCGAGTGGCTGGCGGTGTGGTGTGGCGGTTGGCGCGTCGGGCGGCGGAGAGGTATGTGTTGCGGGCGCCCTTTGCTGCGCTGCGTCGTTGCGTGTGCCGTACAGGGCGGGCGCTTGTCGACTGTGTGGGCGGTGTGGCGAATTGGCGTGAAACGGCTGCCGAGAGGTGTGTGGTAGCGAGAGCCGGTCGTTGTCAGTGCGAAGGGGAATGTGCGTGCGTTTGGCGGTTTCGGTGTGCTTTTTGCGGCGTGAGAGTGGGAATTAGTGGGGCCGGCTGTTGTGTTGGTTCCTTGTGTCTTGTGTCGCGTAGCTTGATGGCAACGTGGAAGGACGCCGGTTTCGTTTCGAGCCTTGCGTGTGGTTGTCGACGTTGACTGGTTGGCGTGTGCCGATGCACGTGCATGTGTGGGTCGCGAGTGCGTTTTTGGCTGGGTGTGTGTGTGTGTGTTTTGGGGGGGAAGGGGGAGGCGGTGGTGAAAGTGCAGTCGTTGCCACGGGCGTCGTCGGGTGGGGCTGGGGCTGTGCGTCGTGGCGGAAAGGTGGTAGGTTGCGGGAAGCGAGCCCGTCGTTGACGGTGTCGCGTGAGTTGTGAATCGAGTGGGGCGCGGGGCGCGGGACAGGAGCAGCGTGCCGCTGCGTCGTGGTCGTCAGCAGAGGCTGTGCGTGTGCTTGTCCTTTTTGTGGGCGGTTCGTGCGAGGCGTTTTTGTTTTGTGTTGCCCTAGTTGTTAGTTTATTTTGGTTGTTGTTTGTTATTTTGAGACGACGACTGGTTGGTGGCGTGCGCGCGAAGTGGCGGTGTGCGCTTCCCGTGTCGTTTTGTTTTTGTGTGTTTTTTTTTTTTTTTTTGCACTGGGCCCCGGGGGGTGGGTGGGTGGGTGGGTGGGTGGGTGCGTGCGTGTGTGTCGATTGCCGGCTGGCGAAAGGTGCGCCATCGGCGGGGTGGGTCGCCGGCACAAGTAGAGGCGGCGGCGGCGGCGTTGTTGCTGTTGTTGTGTGGTGTTTGTTTTGTTCGGCTGTGTTGCGGTGCGTGTGAATGGTGGTGCAAAAGCGCTGGCGTCGGGGCTGCGACTGCGACGGCGGCGAGCCGCGGGCGCGCATGATAGTGATGTTGTGAACAGCGGCTGTGTACGGTAGTGGTGTTGTTGTAGCACGACGTGCATCCGGGCCGGCGCGGAAAGCGCAGTTGCGGGCGGTTGCCCTTCGGTGCCAGCCATGTCGCGTGAGCGGCGGGTTGCTCTGGTGTGGACACGTGGTGCTCTGGGTTGTTGTGTGGTGCCCTTTGGCCGGTGGGGGTGGTTCGCGTGTGTCTCGTTCGCGCTCGGTATCTGGTCGTGGTCGTGCTGCTCCCCCGTCTGTCGGCGGTTTTCGACGTCGTCTGTACGTTTTTGTTCGTTTGCGGCGTGCCTGCCGACGTCGTCCCGTCGCGACCTTTCAACCGAAAGTGTGGCGCCCGAAGGTGAACGAACGCAACCCTGACCTCGGCGCTTTACGCTGAGCCGAGCGAACCGAACCTAACCCTGTGGTGTGGCGAGGTGAGCTCAGCCTGTGAGCCCCTAACGTCTACGTAAGGTAAGCTGTCCGGCTCACGCCTCACGGTTTGAACGCTTTTGTAACCTACGTTTGACGCTTCTTAGCCTAGCACTGACCCCTTAACCTAACGTGTAACCTAACCTAACCTAACCTAACCTAACCTAACCTCTGACGCCTGACGTGTTTGAATGCTTAACCTAAGTTTGACGCTTAACCTAACCCAAGTCCCCTTAACCTAACCCACGTCCACCTAACCTAACGTAACCCAACCTAGACGTGTAAACGTAATGTGTAACGCGTAACGTGTAAGGTCGGCTGTCGTGTGTGCTGACGGCAGATTGGGTTGGTCTGTAGATTCGGATTGCGGTTTGCCTCGGTCGAGGGGTTGGGTCGGAAGCGGCGAGGGGCGGCGGCGCCTGTTGCGCAGGCGGCGTCCGTTTGCGGCGGGCAATTGTTGAGAAACGGCTGTGAATGTTGGCGGGCGAGAGGAGGAGGACGGCGCGCGATGTGGCCCGACGGCTGCGGGCCGATCGGGAAACGGCGGGAGGGCGACGGAAGGCGATGGGGCGGCGGAGGCGCGTTTGCACGGCCGTCATCGCCGCACGCCTCGGCTTGTGTGGCTGTGGCGCCGGCCGCGCTGGCCGGGCTGCCGCGGCGACGGTGTGGGAGTTTTGCCGAAGGTTTGGCCATTGTGGCGGGTCGTCGGCTGGGGCTGTGGGGGCGGCATTTGGGCGGGGGCGGCGATTCTCGGCGGGCCGACCCAGGCTGTAGCGCGCGGTAGCTGCAGTTTGGCCGTGGTTTGCGGCGCTGCCGTGGCGACTGGTTGGCGACTGTGGTGTGGCTGTGTGTAGCCCCATCCTCGGTGGTTTGAAAGGCGCGGGCGGTTGTGGCGCAGGTTTGGGGCTGCTCCGCACAGGCTGTCGGACGTTGGGCGGTAGCAAGCGCGGGAGGCGCGGCGCGGCGGCGCGCAGAGTGGCGGCCGCTCTCTCGGCCGTCCGCGCCCGCCCGCGACACTGGCTGGGCCTTGTGATTCTCTGCTCTGCTGCTGTGCTGTGCTGTGCTGTGCTTGCGTGCCTGCCGTCCGTCCCGCTCGCTCTCGCTCTCGCTGTGTGTTACGCGCGTCGTCGAAATGGCAGATCAGGCGGCTACGAACGAGACTGCTGCGGCACCCGCCGCCACCGGCACTACGAAGAAGGCCAAGTCTGCGTCGTCTGCGAAGAAGCCGCGCGCCAAGCCTGCGCACCCGCGCACCTCTGAGATGGTGACGGCCGCCATCAAGAGTCTGAAGGAGCGCGGCGGGTCGTCGCTGCAGGCGATCAAGAAGTACATAGCCGCGCACTACAAGCTGGACGCGGAGAAGCTGGCGCCGTTTATCAAGAAGTACCTCAAGTCGGCCGTCGTGGCGGGCGAGCTGGTGCAGACGAAGGGGAAGGGCGCGTCCGGCTCGTTCAAGCTTGCCGGCGCCGGCGGCGGGGGGGCGGCCGAGGGCGGCAAGGCCCGTGCTGGCGGTGCCAAGAAGAAGCGCGCCGCTCCGGCCAGCAAGGAGAAGAAGGGCGCCCGTGCGGCCGGCGCAAAGAAGGCTGGTGGCGTGAAGGCGGCGACCGGTCGGAAGGCGGGCGCCGCCAAGAAGGCGTCTGCGGCGTCGGCCGCTCCCGCGGGTGCGAAGAAGGCGGCTGCGGCCAAGCCGGCCAAGGCCAAGTCGCCGTCGAAGGCGAAGAAGGCCGCCAAGGTTCCGACGAAGAAGCCGAAGGCGCCGCGCCCGAAGAAGGCGACGACGCCGTCTAAGGCGAAGGCTTCGCCCAAGAAGAAGAAGTAGAGTAGAGTAGAGTAGAGGAGAAAGAGATGGGAGAAAGGAAGGGTTTGGCGCTTGACTCCGTCGTCCCCACCCCCCGTCGTCGTCTAGTGGCGCGCAAGAGACGCGCGGCCCAAAACGGCCCTTCTCAGGGCCATCAAAGCACGTCGGGGAAGGTTTTGATTGTCGTGTTGCGTTTGGTGTGGGTGTCTTTGTGTATGCCCGTGGGGGATGCTGTTTGCGTGCCGTGGTGGATGGATTGCGGGGGTCGGTGGCGGGTGTGGGCGGCGGTAGCGGTAAGCGGTGTTGTTGTTGTTGTCGTCGTGGTTGATTGTCGCCGTGTTTGTGGCGGCGGCCGACGGTTGGTTTTCTGTCACGTTGTTTTGTTTGAATACGTTGGTTGGCTTGCCTGCGTTCGTTCTTCTCGGATGTCTGTCTTGTCGAGTCGTGTCTGGTCTTTGTTTTGTTCCTTTGTGTGTGTGTGTGTGTGTGTTATGTTTTGCAACGGGGGGCACGTTGAGATGTGGAAGGAGTCGGCGGGGATTTCGGTGGCGTTGGAGAGCGAGCGAGCGAGCGAGCGCGCCTGCCTGGCCGTTGGCCGTCGGAGTGGAGTGCGGGTTGTTTTTGTTTTCGAAACGAAAGCGGCGGCCGGCCAGCCACCCGTGCGGTGTGACGTCGGCCGTTGGGTATTGTGCGCTTTGAGCGCCGGGGAGGGATGATGTGTGATTGTTGCGCGCTGCTAGCAGGCAGGCAGAGTGAGCGGGTGTGGCGGGCGGACGGGAAGTGGTGGTTGTTGTTTTTGGGTTGCGGGGCGAGAGGCAGGCGACCGACAAAGTTTGCTCGCGACGGAGAGATGTTAGTGGCCCTGAAAAGGGCCGTTTTTGTTTGTGCGGTGCGGTGCCGCGGCGCGGTTTAGGCGCGCTCGCCGCGGATGCGGCGCGCGAGCTGGATGTCCTTGGGCATGATGGTGACGCGCTTGGCGTGGATTGCGCACAGGTTGGTGTCTTCGAAGAGGCCGACGAGGTAGGCCTCGCTGGCCTCCTGCAGGGCCATGACTGCGGAGCTCTGGAAGCGCAGGTCGGTCTTGAAGTCCTGGGCGATCTCGCGCACTAGGCGCTGGAATGGCAGCTTGCGGATGAGCAGCTCTGTGCTCTTCTGGTAGCGCCTGATTTCTCGCAGGGCGACGGTGCCCGGCCTGTAGCGGTGGGGCTTCTTGACGCCTCCGGTGGCGGGCGCGCTCTTCCTCGCCGCCTTGGTGGCGAGCTGTTTGCGCGGCGCCTTTCCGCCGGTGGACTTGCGGGCCGTTTGCTTTGTGCGGGCCATAGCGGTAGCGGAGCGGCGTGCGTGGAGGTTAGGTGCGGCGCGGCGTCCGGTGCTGCCTTGACAACGGGCCCGCGCGCCTCCGTGCTGCGCTTATATGCCCTCGGTTGCGCGTGGTGGGGGGAGGGCGGGCCAGAGTCTATATAGGGGGGCGGCGGGCGCGCTGGGCGCAGACCGTAGCCGACTCGCCAGCCGCTGCAGCTGCTGTTTGTGCACGTTGTTGCTTTGCCCGAGGAAGGAAGGATGACAGGCCGCGGCAAGGGAGGAAAGGGGCTCGGCAAGGGTGGCGCCAAGCGGCACCGCAAGGTGTTGCGCGACAACATCCAGGGCATCACGAAGCCCGCCATCCGCCGCCTGGCTCGCAGGGGCGGCGTGAAGCGCATCTCTGGTCTGATCTACGAGGAGACCCGCGGGGTGCTGAAGGTGTTCCTGGAGAACGTGATCCGCGACGCGGTGACGTACACTGAGCACGCCAAGCGCAAGACTGTGACGGCCATGGACGTGGTGTACGCCCTGAAGAGGCAGGGGCGCACCCTGTACGGTTTCGGCGGTTAGGCTGCGTCGCAGCGGGCGCTGGCCTTCCCGCGGCCGTGCTTGTGGGTGGGAGAGACTAGAAAACGGCCCTTTTCAGGGCCACCACACTGTTCGGAAGTTGAAAAGTGCGAAAGAGTCTGTGTTGTTTGTTTGTTTCTTTCTTTCCGTTTGAGCGACGTGATGTGACTGGGAGGGGAGAAGGAAAGGAAACGTGTCATGTGGCTGGCTGTGTGTGGAGCTGCTTCGTTTGTGTTTGTTATTGTGTGTCGTTGTATCGATCGCGACGGAGATGGCGGGCTGTGTGTTGTTGTGCGAGAGGCGGTGATTATTTGCTTGCGTGGTTTGGCCCTGTGTGTTTGCGGCGGCGTTGGGGTTTCCGAGGCAAGGCGTGTGGGCATAGGCGGCCGGATCAGCTGTTTCGTTCGTGTCGACGGCCGTTGCGCGCGGGAGTGGAGGGCGGTGTGTCGACACGCCTCCCTGTAACAATGGTCGTCATTATTGCTGCCGTTGTCGTTTGGAAGGCGACTGCGACCGTGCAAAAATGAATGTGTGTGTGTGTGTGTGTTGGGCCACACGGGCTGTGTGGACGACAAGATGGCGGACGTGCGCCGGCGGCGGCTGTGCAAAGTTAAAACAAAACAAGGTGCGGCGAGGACGACTGAAATTTTGCTTTGGACGTAGGTTTGTGTGGTGGCCCTGAAAAGGGCCGATTGTTGTGGGCCGAGCCGAGCCGGCAAAGCGCGTTGCGATTGCCTGGCCTCCTTTAGGCCTTCTTCTCGGTCTTCTTTGGCAGCAGGACGGCCTGGATGTTGGGCAGGACACCACCCTGTGCGATGGTGACGCCCGACAGGAGCTTGTTGAGCTCCTCGTCGTTGCGGATGGCAAGCTGCAGGTGGCGCGGGATGATGCGCGTCTTCTTGTTGTCGCGGGCCGCGTTTCCGGCCAGCTCGAGCACCTCAGCCGCGAGGTACTCCATGACGGCGGCGAGGTAGACGGGCGCCCCGGCGCCGACGCGCTCTGCGTAGTTTCCCTTGCGCAGGAGGCGGTGGATTCTGCCGACCGGGAACTGGAGCCCAGCCCTGCTTGAGCGGGACTTTGACTTGCCCTTGACTTTGCCTCCCTTTCCGCGTCCGGACATGGCGATGGGCTAGCGACGGTGCACACGAAACGGAAACGAAAAACGACCGGTGCGAGCGGCAGCGAGTCGAGCAGCGGAGTGCGTGCCGGCGCAGCCGGGGTGGGGGTGCTTTATGGGCTCGGGTGCGGCGGCCGGTTGCGCGCGCGCCCCATTGGTCGGCGGCCGCAACAGGGCGAGCTGATAAAGGTGCGGCGGCGGCTGGCGGCGGGTGCCACTGTGTGGGGAGACGCTGACTAGAGCGGAGCGCTTGCTACTGGTGTTGCTGCTGCCGTACGTTCGTTCGTTCGAGATGCCGCCCAAGACTAGCGGGAAGGCCGCCAAGAAGGCTGGCAAGGCGCAGAAGAACATTTCGAAGGGCGACAAGAAGAAGAAGCGCAAGAGGAAGGAGAGCTATGCCATCTACATCTACAAGGTGCTGAAGCAGGTGCACCCTGACACGGGCATCTCGTCGAAGGCGATGAGCATCATGAACAGCTTCGTGAACGACATTTTCGAGCGCATTGCGGCCGAGGCTTCTCGCCTGGCGCACTACAACAAGCGCTCGACCATCACGTCCCGCGAGATCCAGACCGCTGTGCGGCTGTTGCTGCCTGGCGAGCTGGCCAAGCACGCCGTGAGCGAGGGCACGAAGGCGGTGACCAAGTACACGAGCTCCAAGTAAGGAGGTGGCTCTGGAATGGAAGGAAGGAAGGAAGGAAGGAGAAGGCTCCTCCGTTGCGAGAGCGGCAAAACGGCCCTTTTCAGGGCCACCAACTTGCCTTTTGCGGGAAGGGCGGAATTGTTGTTGTTGTTGTTGTTGTTTGTGTGGACGGCTGTGATGTATGTGTGCATTTTGATTGTGGGTGGGGGGGGGCGCGTCAAAGCGTGTTGCGGGGGACGGCCACGAGGTTGGTCGCCGTGGCGTGGAATGGTGGCACGCCTCGTTGGAGTGGTTTTGACCCATTGGTGTTGGTGTGTGTGTGTGTGTGTGTGTGTGTGTGTGTGTGTGTGTGTGTGTGTTAACCTGTCTGCGAGGGGGGACAGTGCGATCGGCGACTTTTGTGTCACCGTAACGACGGCCGTTTGCGGGTTTGTTTTTTGCACATCATACATGGCGAGGGTGAAATGTGAAATGTTTTTGTTTGGTTTTTTTTTTTGCCGCCCACTATTCCCTTTGCTGTACGCCGAGTTTGACAATGGTGCGACGTAACTGCAGCGTGGAGGTGTGTGAGTGACGTTGAAATTGAACGTGCCATTAAGACGCATTGTTGTTGTATTGTACTGTACGTGTACGGCGACACGCACGATGATGTACCATTCGACTCTGATTTTTGATAGCCGTGTCTGACTGATTGCGTACGACGCACGCACACCGATGTCGTCATTCAAGATGCACGCGTGTCCAGTGCAGTACAGTAAGCGCGACGCTAGACGGCGGCGGCGGCGGCGGCGGCGGCGGCGGTCGTCGTCGTTTGTTTGGCGAATGTCTGTACACGTGTTTGTCTGTGTCCATCCGGTATGTATTTGTTTGTTTGAAAGTGTTTTGTGTGTCGGTGACGTGGTCCGATCCGTCGCCCCCTGAGTAACTGTCGATCGGCGCGATAGACCGGCGTCACGCAACTGAACCGAAGTCTTGGGCACACCCGTCATACTGTTGTACACCGTCGCGCTGAGAACGGTAACGAAAGGTTGACTTTGATCGGTCGAATGTCTGGGCAGAACGTGAGGAATGAGGCAAGAGTGCAAGGAGGGGGGGCAAAAGAGAGAGGAAGGGAAAAAGGGGAGAAGCGCATTCGTAGAGCAACGGAACGTTCCCGTGTCGGAGGCGTATTGGAGCCGCACTGAAATGCGTTTAACGGCGGCGCGGCTGCAAGTGTCTGCCGTGGTGAACGTTACCTTTGACGGCTGCATTGGGCTTTGCTTTTGCTTTCGCTTTCGCTTTCCCGGATGTACGTAACGTTTGTTGATATGGTTCTGAGGAAGAGTGTATGACAGTGCCGTGCCGTCCATGTTCGTGTGCCCTCCCATTGTGTGTATGCTATTGTCTGTGTACTTGAATGATGTATGTAGGTGTTAGTGGACATGTTTTACCAGTGGGGGGAAATGGATCGCCGATAGTTGGCGTCACTCTGTCACGGTCGAGATGACGCACCCTCCGTACAGAAAGGTGTCGAGAAAGTGTGTGTGTGTGTGTGTGTGTGTGTGTGTGCGTCCGTGAATTGGCAGTGTTTGGAGGTGGGCGTGCCCTGCATGTGGCCCGGAAGGCTGTTCGTTTGGCGGTAGTGTTGTGTGGACAGGGGAGGGGCATGCGTAACGCTGCTGGCATGGCATTTCGGGAGATGGGAGGGGGCAAACGAGGAGCGGCGGCCAAAGACGGGACGGGGAGGGGCGCGGTGTGGGTGGCTTGCGCCTGTGCTCGGCGTTGTGGTTTGTGCAAAAGAGGAGGAGAAAAACAATGAGTTGCCAGGGAGGGGAGCGGTGTTGTGTTGTGGTTGTCGTGGTGTAGCCGCAGACGCGGCTGTCAGTGAACGTGGCGAGACGGACGGATGCGCGGAGGGGCGGGGGCGGCGCATTTCGCCGGTGCCGTGCCGTGCCATGCCTGAAAGCCGCGTGGTCGCTGTGTTGTTGTTGGCGTGGGGGCGAGGAGAGTACCGTACGGGTGTGCTTGTGCGCCGGAAATGGCACACTGCGCCTGCCCGTCTTGGAGGCTGATGGCTGTGGTGTGGAAATGGGGCGCGGTGATGTTGAAGCAGTTGAAGAACAGAAAAGAAACCAAGAAAACGGAAGGCGTGATGCGGCGGTGGTGGTTGAGAGCGGGAAAAACAAAACAAAACAAAAAAAGAACAACAAAAAAAAGAAGGAAAAACAACAAGAAACAAAAAAGAAAACAAAAAGTCTATCAATACTAAAATGTAAATGGAAATGGAAATGGACCCAGGTACATAACCTCCCTGCACAAATAGCAGAGAGTCCGATGATAATAAAAATGTGCCAGAATGTTAACGTCCCTACAAAACAAACCCAACGATAATATTAATGAAAGAATGAACCGTATGTAACATTGCAACAGACATAATGAAACCTGATAAATTGTATAAGGGCAGCAGCGTTGACCTTTGGCCCTGTATTCAGAATAAAAAGAGCCAAAGATCGTTACCCCAATGAAAAGAAGACACTGAAACACGTATGTAACGTAGCAGCGATGGCGAGACATTGTAGCATCTGTGACCAGAGAGTTTGCGCTGGACTGCGCGAGTGTTGCGAGCGGTTCTCAGTCAGTCAGTCAGTCAGTCAGTCAGTCGTTGCGAGTCTGTACTCTGTCAGTAGTCGTCATGCAGAGCGGTCGGTCAGTAGTAGCAGCCGAGTGCGGTTGTGTGATGTAGGCGGCCGGCAACACTGGTCAAGATGGTGAATAAGGTATACTGTTAATTAATATAATCATTAGATAATGAAAAGGTTTATTTATTGTAATTATTCTCCAACAAGTTCCCCAATAATAATTTTTATTTCAAAAGCATTTTTCAAACATTTAATTTTTTATTGAACTAAAGAGTTCGTTGCACTTCACATTTCATTCCACTTCTTTGAAGAAAAATTTCACTAAAATCACAAAAAAAAAGGAGAATATTATTATTTGCAATGCAGTTCCTCCAGGCGCTGCGCAACAACAAGAGCAGAAATGTGACATCCATTTATTCTGAGGTAAGACTGTAATTCTGATTGTTTTGCACAGGGCCAAAGACCGATATTTCGGTTTAATTGAAGTTTCTTGTCACTGAACGGACTTTAAATGTTGTGAAGAATTTATATTTGAGTCGGATTGCGAATTTCACATTTTTGTTGCCATTTTCAATACCTCTCATTGTGGGCGAGGTTACAATTAGCGCAATGTCCATTAGCATCCGTAAATAACATTGTCCATTATTTTAAATTTTGCGGGGAGGTTACAACACACAGACACCAAAAAAAAAAAAAAAAAAAAAAAAAAAAGAAACAAAAAAATTGCATTTGTATCCGCTCCTCAATTGTAGATACCCCTTACACAGCTGTGTGCAATGAATGAGTGCTGGCTGGTAATTAATTGCACTCCTTGGAGGGAAATGCCATAGGAAGTAGTCTTTAAAAAGTGAATGTTTTTCGTTAAAAGACAAAAGTTACTTTAGAAAAAAGTAATAGTGGGGCTTTTGTTGTTGAAGAACATACGTTATCAGATTTGCGCAATGCAGCTTCACACTACCTTTTGATTATAACACAATATACTATATACATCGTCCCGAACCGTGACCAGAGTCGCGAGACGAGCAGAGCACGCCGCCGACGCCCGCTCAGTACAACCGTCCACCCGCTACTACTGTCGACCGACTACTACCTCTCCCGACTCGCGCTACAATATATATAACAACTGTTCCTGGCGACCCGGTGCGTGCCACTACTGTCGTCTGGCGCGGTCCAAGCGCCGACCAGCAACGATAAATAACTCTCTGGTCAGACGGAGATGCTGTCATGCCTCGCCATCGCTCTGGTAATGAATACATACGTGTTGCAGCGTGCGTACCACCGGAACACGCAGTGGCGGAGCCAAAGACTGTGTTGTCGAGGTCGAGTGCGAGCGGGAAGAGAGGCAGCGTCGGCACGGAGATGCAAGCGAGCGCGAGACGCACGGGGGCTGCGGCGTGGCGCGTTTGCGGTCGGCGCCTTTGGTGGCAACGGCCGGGACAAGCAGCGGTGTATGGTGTGGTGCGGGGCGGACAGGGGCGGCGGTGGACGGGGCGGAGGCGGCGCGACGACGGCATGGGGGCGAAAACGGGACGGGGGACGGCGGATGTTGAGAGGCGTCACGCGCGGACAGGACACAGACACAGAGACACACAGATTGGAAAGGGAGGGTGCGCGGTTAGTAGTTGGGAATGTGCGTACCGTGCGGGATGGGAGTGGGCGAGGAACACGGTCGTGGCCCCTGTTTTGGGTGCGTGTGATGACGTCGGTGTGTTGTGGGAAGGGAAGGTGCTGTGGCGGCGGCGCGTAATGGGCGTAGGCCGAAGAGAGAAAGGGAACGTGGGCAGTGTGTTGGCAAGCGTCGGTTCGACTGCGACGTTGATGGGCAGGGCAGGGCAAGGTTAATGGTGGTAGGAGTAGGCGTGTGGGCGCAAAAAATCTGCCGCTGCAGGCGGTGCCGTAACCGCCATGGGGCGGGAAGGAGAGAGGGCCAAAGAAAGAAAGAAAGAAAGAAAGAAAGAAAGAAAGAAAGAAAGAAAGAAAGAAAGAAGAAAACGAAGGAAAAAAACAAAACAAAAAAAAGGAGGGGCGGGGGCGGGGGCGGGCGAAAGTGGAGAGGCGGTGGTGTGAGAAGGGCGGGGGCGGAAGGAAGGCAGGAAGGACAAGAGGCGAGGCGACGGCTTGCTTTGTGTATCGGTCGGTCTCTGGCTATGCTTCGTTTTCTGCAGCAGGGTCGGTGCGCGGCGTGGCTCGCGGCAGTGGGAACGCCTGGTGGCTGGACGGCCAGCAATGCGGTTGGATGGGCGGCCACAGCACCGCACCTGTGCCCGAGGAGGAGACGCTGGCGGCGGGCCCTGAGGTGAGGCCGGCTCGGCTGGGGCTGTGGATGTGTAGGTGTGCGCCGCTGCTGCAACAACGAGTAAAACGCGAGAAGAAGGGATGGCGGTAGAGAGAGGTAAAAAAAAAAAAAAAGGTCGTGTTGTGTTGATGCGCAGGCAGACGCGTACAGAGAGACGAGCCCGGTCTGCAGCAGGGTGTGGCCGTGCCGAGTGCAGAGCAGCGGCGGCTCGGTTCGGTTCGGCCCGGCCCGGCGGGCCGCGCTGTTGTCGCGAACGTGAGCGCCCCCTGGCGGGTGGCCGGAGGCGGCGCGGCGTGTTGGACGTGTGGCTGGTGGCAGTGCACAATTTGCGAGTGGCTGGCGGTGTGGTGTGGCGGTTGGCGCGTCGGGCGGCGGAGAGGTATGTGTTGC
This sequence comes from Schistocerca piceifrons, assembly GCF_021461385.2. Taxonomy (NCBI): domain Eukaryota; kingdom Metazoa; phylum Arthropoda; class Insecta; order Orthoptera; family Acrididae; genus Schistocerca; species Schistocerca piceifrons. The sequence goes on from NW_025728861.1 coordinate 24,416, forward strand.
GGGCGCCCTTTGCTGCGCTGCGTCGTTGCGTGTGCCGTACAGGGCGGGCGCTTGTCGACTGTGTGGGCGGTGTGGCGAATTGGCGTGAAACGGCTGCCGAGAGGTGTGTGGTAGCGAGAGCCGGTCGTTGTCAGTGCGAAGGGGAATGTGCGTGCGTTTGGCGGTTTCGGTGTGCTTTTTGCGGCGTGAGAGTGGGAATTAGTGGGGCCGGCTGTTGTGTTGGTTCCTTGTGTCTTGTGTCGCGTAGCTTGATGGCAACGTGGAAGGACGCCGGTTTCGTTTCGAGCCTTGCGTGTGGTTGTCGACGTTGACTGGTTGGCGTGTGCCGATGCACGTGCATGTGTGGGTCGCGAGTGCGTTTTTGGCTGGGTGTGTGTGTGTGTGTTTTGGGGGGGAAGGGGGAGGCGGTGGTGAAAGTGCAGTCGTTGCCACGGGCGTCGTCGGGTGGGGCTGGGGCTGTGCGTCGTGGCGGAAAGGTGGTAGGTTGCGGGAAGCGAGCCCGTCGTTGACGGTGTCGCGTGAGTTGTGAATCGAGTGGGGCGCGGGGCGCGGGACAGGAGCAGCGTGCCGCTGCGTCGTGGTCGTCAGCAGAGGCTGTGCGTGTGCTTGTCCTTTTTGTGGGCGGTTCGTGCGAGGCGTTTTTGTTTTGTGTTGCCCTAGTTGTTAGTTTATTTTGGTTGTTGTTTGTTATTTTGAGACGACGACTGGTTGGTGGCGTGCGCGCGAAGTGGCGGTGTGCGCTTCCCGTGTCGTTTTGTTTTTGTGTGTTTTTTTTTTTTTTTTGCACTGGGCCCCGGGGGGTGGGTGGGTGGGTGGGTGGGTGGGTGCGTGCGTGTGTGTCGATTGCCGGCTGGCGAAAGGTGCGCCATCGGCGGGGTGGGTCGCCGGCACAAGTAGAGGCGGCGGCGGCGGCGTTGTTGCTGTTGTTGTGTGGTGTTTGTTTTGTTCGGCTGTGTTGCGGTGCGTGTGAATGGTGGTGCAAAAGCGCTGGCGTCGGGGCTGCGACTGCGACGGCGGCGAGCCGCGGGCGCGCATGATAGTGATGTTGTGAACAGCGGCTGTGTACGGTAGTGGTGTTGTTGTAGCACGACGTGCATCCGGGCCGGCGCGGAAAGCGCAGTTGCGGGCGGTTGCCCTTCGGTGCCAGCCATGTCGCGTGAGCGGCGGGTTGCTCTGGTGTGGACACGTGGTGCTCTGGGTTGTTGTGTGGTGCCCTTTGGCCGGTGGGGGTGGTTCGCGTGTGTCTCGTTCGCGCTCGGTATCTGGTCGTGGTCGTGCTGCTCCCCCGTCTGTCGGCGGTTTTCGACGTCGTCTGTACGTTTTTGTTCGTTTGCGGCGTGCCTGCCGACGTCGTCCCGTCGCGACCTTTCAACCGAAAGTGTGGCGCCCGAAGGTGAACGAACGCAACCCTGACCTCGGCGCTTTACGCTGAGCCGAGCGAACCGAACCTAACCCTGTGGTGTGGCGAGGTGAGCTCAGCCTGTGAGCCCCTAACGTCTACGTAAGGTAAGCTGTCCGGCTCACGCCTCACGGTTTGAACGCTTTTGTAACCTACGTTTGACGCTTCTTAGCCTAGCACTGACCCCTTAACCTAACGTGTAACCTAACCTAACCTAACCTAACCTAACCTAACCTCTGACGCCTGACGTGTTTGAATGCTTAACCTAAGTTTGACGCTTAACCTAACCCAAGTCCCCTTAACCTAACCCACGTCCACCTAACCTAACGTAACCCAACCTAGACGTGTAAACGTAATGTGTAACGCGTAACGTGTAAGGTCGGCTGTCGTGTGTGCTGACGGCAGATTGGGTTGGTCTGTAGATTCGGATTGCGGTTTGCCTCGGTCGAGGGGTTGGGTCGGAAGCGGCGAGGGGCGGCGGCGCCTGTTGCGCAGGCGGCGTCCGTTTGCGGCGGGCAATTGTTGAGAAACGGCTGTGAATGTTGGCGGGCGAGAGGAGGAGGACGGCGCGCGATGTGGCCCGACGGCTGCGGGCCGATCGGGAAACGGCGGGAGGGCGACGGAAGGCGATGGGGCGGCGGAGGCGCGTTTGCACGGCCGTCATCGCCGCACGCCTCGGCTTGTGTGGCTGTGGCGCCGGCCGCGCTGGCCGGGCTGCCGCGGCGACGGTGTGGGAGTTTTGCCGAAGGTTTGGCCATTGTGGCGGGTCGTCGGCTGGGGCTGTGGGGGCGGCATTTGGGCGGGGGCGGCGATTCTCGGCGGGCCGACCCAGGCTGTAGCGCGCGGTAGCTGCAGTTTGGCCGTGGTTTGCGGCGCTGCCGTGGCGACTGGTTGGCGACTGTGGTGTGGCTGTGTGTAGCCCCATCCTCGGTGGTTTGAAAGGCGCGGGCGGTTGTGGCGCAGGTTTGGGGCTGCTCCGCACAGGCTGTCGGACGTTGGGCGGTAGCAAGCGCGGGAGGCGCGGCGCGGCGGCGCGCAGAGTGGCGGCCGCTCTCTCGGCCGTCCGCGCCCGCCCGCGACACTGGCTGGGCCTTGTGATTCTCTGCTCTGCTGCTGTGCTGTGCTGTGCTGTGCTTGCGTGCCTGCCGTCCGTCCCGCTCGCTCTCGCTCTCGCTGTGTGTTACGCGCGTCGTCGAAATGGCAGATCAGGCGGCTACGAACGAGACTGCTGCGGCACCCGCCGCCACCGGCACTACGAAGAAGGCCAAGTCTGCGTCGTCTGCGAAGAAGCCGCGCGCCAAGCCTGCGCACCCGCGCACCTCTGAGATGGTGACGGCCGCCATCAAGAGTCTGAAGGAGCGCGGCGGGTCGTCGCTGCAGGCGATCAAGAAGTACATAGCCGCGCACTACAAGCTGGACGCGGAGAAGCTGGCGCCGTTTATCAAGAAGTACCTCAAGTCGGCCGTCGTGGCGGGCGAGCTGGTGCAGACGAAGGGGAAGGGCGCGTCCGGCTCGTTCAAGCTTGCCGGCGCCGGCGGCGGGGGGGCGGCCGAGGGCGGCAAGGCCCGTGCTGGCGGTGCCAAGAAGAAGCGCGCCGCTCCGGCCAGCAAGGAGAAGAAGGGCGCCCGTGCGGCCGGTGCAAAGAAGGCTGGTGGCGTGAAGGCGGCGACCGGTCGGAAGGCGGGCGCCGCCAAGAAGGCGTCTGCGGCGTCGGCCGCTCCCGCGGGTGCGAAGAAGGCGGCTGCGGCCAAGCCGGCCAAGGCCAAGTCGCCGTCGAAGGCGAAGAAGGCCGCCAAGGTTCCGACGAAGAAGCCGAAGGCGCCGCGCCCGAAGAAGGCGACGACGCCGTCTAAGGCGAAGGCTTCGCCCAAGAAGAAGAAGTAGAGTAGAGTAGAGTAGAGGAGAAAGAGATGGGAGAAAGGAAGGGTTTGGCGCTTGACTCCGTCGTCCCCACCCCCCGTCGTCGTCTAGTGGCGCGCAAGAGACGCGCGGCCCAAAACGGCCCTTCTCAGGGCCATCAAAGCACGTCGGGGAAGGTTTTGATTGTCGTGTTGCGTTTGGTGTGGGTGTCTTTGTGTATGCCCGTGGGGGATGCTGTTTGCGTGCCGTGGTGGATGGATTGCGGGGGTCGGTGGCGGGTGTGGGCGGCGGTAGCGGTAAGCGGTGTTGTTGTTGTTGTCGTCGTGGTTGATTGTCGCCGTGTTTGTGGCGGCGGCCGACGGTTGGTTTTCTGTCACGTTGTTTTGTTTGAATACGTTGGTTGGCTTGCCTGCGTTCGTTCTTCTCGGATGTCTGTCTTGTCGAGTCGTGTCTGGTCTTTGTTTTGTTCCTTTGTGTGTGTGTGTGTGTGTGTTATGTTTTGCAACGGGGGGCACGTTGAGATGTGGAAGGAGTCGGCGGGGATTTCGGTGGCGTTGGAGAGCGAGCGAGCGAGCGAGCGCGCCTGCCTGGCCGTTGGCCGTCGGAGTGGAGTGCGGGTTGTTTTTGTTTTCGAAACGAAAGCGGCGGCCGGCCAGCCACCCGTGCGGTGTGACGTCGGCCGTTGGGTATTGTGCGCTTTGAGCGCCGGGGAGGGATGATGTGTGATTGTTGCGCGCTGCTAGCAGGCAGGCAGAGTGAGCGGGTGTGGCGGGCGGACGGGAAGTGGTGGTTGTTGTTTTTGGGTTGCGGGGCGAGAGGCAGGCGACCGACAAAGTTTGCTCGCGACGGAGAGATGTTAGTGGCCCTGAAAAGGGCCGTTTTTGTTTGTGCGGTGCGGTGCCGCGGCGCGGTTTAGGCGCGCTCGCCGCGGATGCGGCGCGCGAGCTGGATGTCCTTGGGCATGATGGTGACGCGCTTGGCGTGGATTGCGCACAGGTTGGTGTCTTCGAAGAGGCCGACGAGGTAGGCCTCGCTGGCCTCCTGCAGGGCCATGACTGCGGAGCTCTGGAAGCGCAGGTCGGTCTTGAAGTCCTGGGCGATCTCGCGCACTAGGCGCTGGAATGGCAGCTTGCGGATGAGCAGCTCTGTGCTCTTCTGGTAGCGCCTGATTTCTCGCAGGGCGACGGTGCCCGGCCTGTAGCGGTGGGGCTTCTTGACGCCTCCGGTGGCGGGCGCGCTCTTCCTCGCCGCCTTGGTGGCGAGCTGTTTGCGCGGCGCCTTTCCGCCGGTGGACTTGCGGGCCGTTTGCTTTGTGCGGGCCATAGCGGTAGCGGAGCGGCGTGCGTGGAGGTTAGGTGCGGCGCGGCGTCCGGTGCTGCCTTGACAACGGGCCCGCGCGCCTCCGTGCTGCGCTTATATGCCCTCGGTTGCGCGTGGTGGGGGGAGGGCGGGCCAGAGTCTATATAGGGGGGCGGCGGGCGCGCTGGGCGCAGACCGTAGCCGACTCGCCAGCCGCTGCAGCTGCTGTTTGTGCACGTTGTTGCTTTGCCCGAGGAAGGAAGGATGACAGGCCGCGGCAAGGGAGGAAAGGGGCTCGGCAAGGGTGGCGCCAAGCGGCACCGCAAGGTGTTGCGCGACAACATCCAGGGCATCACGAAGCCCGCCATCCGCCGCCTGGCTCGCAGGGGCGGCGTGAAGCGCATCTCTGGTCTGATCTACGAGGAGACCCGCGGGGTGCTGAAGGTGTTCCTGGAGAACGTGATCCGCGACGCGGTGACGTACACTGAGCACGCCAAGCGCAAGACTGTGACGGCCATGGACGTGGTGTACGCCCTGAAGAGGCAGGGGCGCACCCTGTACGGTTTCGGCGGTTAGGCTGCGTCGCAGCGGGCGCTGGCCTTCCCGCGGCCGTGCTTGTGGGTGGGAGAGACTAGAAAACGGCCCTTTTCAGGGCCACCACACTGTTCGGAAGTTGAAAAGTGCGAAAGAGTCTGTGTTGTTTGTTTGTTTCTTTCTTTCCGTTTGAGCGACGTGATGTGACTGGGAGGGGAGAAGGAAAGGAAACGTGTCATGTGGCTGGCTGTGTGTGGAGCTGCTTCGTTTGTGTTTGTTATTGTGTGTCGTTGTATCGATCGCGACGGAGATGGCGGGCTGTGTGTTGTTGTGCGAGAGGCGGTGATTATTTGCTTGCGTGGTTTGGCCCTGTGTGTTTGCGGCGGCGTTGGGGTTTCCGAGGCAAGGCGTGTGGGCATAGGCGGCCGGATCAGCTGTTTCGTTCGTGTCGACGGCCGTTGCGCGCGGGAGTGGAGGGCGGTGTGTCGACACGCCTCCCTGTAACAATGGTCGTCATTATTGCTGCCGTTGTCGTTTGGAAGGCGACTGCGACCGTGCAAAAATGAATGTGTGTGTGTGTGTGTGTTGGGCCACACGGGCTGTGTGGACGACAAGATGGCGGACGTGCGCCGGCGGCGGCTGTGCAAAGTTAAAACAAAACAAGGTGCGGCGAGGACGACTGAAATTTTGCTTTGGACGTAGGTTTGTGTGGTGGCCCTGAAAAGGGCCGATTGTTGTGGGCCGAGCCGAGCCGGCAAAGCGCGTTGCGATTGCCTGGCCTCCTTTAGGCCTTCTTCTCGGTCTTCTTTGGCAGCAGGACGGCCTGGATGTTGGGCAGGACACCACCCTGTGCGATGGTGACGCCCGACAGGAGCTTGTTGAGCTCCTCGTCGTTGCGGATGGCAAGCTGCAGGTGGCGCGGGATGATGCGCGTCTTCTTGTTGTCGCGGGCCGCGTTTCCGGCCAGCTCGAGCACCTCAGCCGCGAGGTACTCCATGACGGCGGCGAGGTAGACGGGCGCCCCGGCGCCGACGCGCTCTGCGTAGTTTCCCTTGCGCAGGAGGCGGTGGATTCTGCCGACCGGGAACTGGAGCCCAGCCCTGCTTGAGCGGGACTTTGACTTGCCCTTGACTTTGCCTCCCTTTCCGCGTCCGGACATGGCGATGGGCTAGCGACGGTGCACACGAAACGGAAACGAAAAACGACCGGTGCGAGCGGCAGCGAGTCGAGCAGCGGAGTGCGTGCCGGCGCAGCCGGGGTGGGGGTGCTTTATGGGCTCGGGTGCGGCGGCCGGTTGCGCGCGCGCCCCATTGGTCGGCGGCCGCAACAGGGCGAGCTGGTAAAGGTGCGGCGGCGGCTGGCGGCGGGTGCCACTGTGTGGGGAGACGCTGACTAGAGCGGAGCGCTTGCTACTGGTGTTGCTGCTGCCGTACGTTCGTTCGTTCGAGATGCCGCCCAAGACTAGCGGGAAGGCCGCCAAGAAGGCTGGCAAGGCGCAGAAGAACATTTCGAAGGGCGACAAGAAGAAGAAGCGCAAGAGGAAGGAGAGCTATGCCATCTACATCTACAAGGTGCTGAAGCAGGTGCACCCTGACACGGGCATCTCGTCGAAGGCGATGAGCATCATGAACAGCTTCGTGAACGACATTTTCGAGCGCATTGCGGCCGAGGCTTCTCGCCTGGCGCACTACAACAAGCGCTCGACCATCACGTCCCGCGAGATCCAGACCGCTGTGCGGCTGTTGCTGCCTGGCGAGCTGGCCAAGCACGCCGTGAGCGAGGGCACGAAGGCGGTGACCAAGTACACGAGCTCCAAGTAAGGAGGTGGCTCTGGAATGGAAGGAAGGAAGGAAGGAAGGAGAAGGCTCCTCCGTTGCGAGAGCGGCAAAACGGCCCTTTTCAGGGCCACCAACTTGCCTTTTGCGGGAAGGGCGGAATTGTTGTTGTTGTTGTTGTTGTTTGTGTGGACGGCTGTGATGTATGTGTGCATTTTGATTGTGGGTGGGGGGGGCGCGTCAAAGCGTGTTGCGGGGGACGGCCACGAGGTTGGTCGCCGTGGCGTGGAATGGTGGCACGCCTCGTTGGAGTGGTTTTGACCCATTGGTGTTGGTGTGTGTGTGTGTGTGTGTGTGTGTGTGTGTGTGTGTGTGTGTGTGTTAACCTGTCTGCGAGGGGGGACAGTGCGATCGGCGACTTTTGTGTCACCGTAACGACGGCCGTTTGCGGGTTTGTTTTTTGCACATCATACATGGCGAGGGTGAAATGTGAAATGTTTTTGTTTGGTTTTTTTTTTTGCCGCCCACTATTCCCTTTGCTGTACGCCGAGTTTGACAATGGTGCGACGTAACTGCAGCGTGGAGGTGTGTGAGTGACGTTGAAATTGAACGTGCCATTAAGACGCATTGTTGTTGTATTGTACTGTACGTGTACGGCGACACGCACGATGATGTACCATTCGACTCTGATTTTTGATAGCCGTGTCTGACTGATTGCGTACGACGCACGCACACCGATGTCGTCATTCAAGATGCACGCGTGTCCAGTGCAGTACAGTAAGCGCGACGCTAGACGGCGGCGGCGGCGGCGGCGGCGGCGGCGGTCGTCGTCGTTTGTTTGGCGAATGTCTGTACACGTGTTTGTCTGTGTCCATCCGGTATGTATTTGTTTGTTTGAAAGTGTTTTGTGTGTCGGTGACGTGGTCCGATCCGTCGCCCCCTGAGTAACTGTCGATCGGCGCGATAGACCGGCGTCACGCAACTGAACCGAAGTCTTGGGCACACCCGTCATACTGTTGTACACCGTCGCGCTGAGAACGGTAACGAAAGGTTGACTTTGATCGGTCGAATGTCTGGGCAGAACGTGAGGAATGAGGCAAGAGTGCAAGGAGGGGGGGCAAAAGAGAGAGGAAGGGAAAAAGGGGAGAAGCGCATTCGTAGAGCAACGGAACGTTCCCGTGTCGGAGGCGTATTGGAGCCGCACTGAAATGCGTTTAACGGCGGCGCGGCTGCAAGTGTCTGCCGTGGTGAACGTTACCTTTGACGGCTGCATTGGGCTTTGCTTTTGCTTTCGCTTTCGCTTTCCCGGATGTACGTAACGTTTGTTGATATGGTTCTGAGGAAGAGTGTATGACAGTGCCGTGCCGTCCATGTTCGTGTGCCCTCCCATTGTGTGTATGCTATTGTCTGTGTACTTGAATGATGTATGTAGGTGTTAGTGGACATGTTTTACCAGTGGGGGGAAATGGATCGCCGATAGTTGGCGTCACTCTGTCACGGTCGAGATGACGCACCCTCCGTACAGAAAGGTGTCGAGAAAGTGTGTGTGTGTGTGTGTGTGTGTGTGTGCGTCCGTGAATTGGCAGTGTTTGGAGGTGGGCGTGCCCTGCATGTGGCCCGGAAGGCTGTTCGTTTGGCGGTAGTGTTGTGTGGACAGGGGAGGGGCATGCGTAACGCTGCTGGCATGGCATTTCGGGAGATGGGAGGGGGCAAACGAGGAGCGGCGGCCAAAGACGGGACGGGGAGGGGCGCGGTGTGGGTGGCTTGCGCCTGTGCTCGGCGTTGTGGTTTGTGCAAAAGAGGAGGAGAAAAACAATGAGTTGCCAGGGAGGGGAGCGGTGTTGTGTTGTGGTTGTCGTGGTGTAGCCGCAGACGCGGCTGTCAGTGAACGTGGCGAGACGGACGGATGCGCGGAGGGGCGGGGGCGGCGCATTTCGCCGGTGCCGTGCCGTGCCATGCCTGAAAGCCGCGTGGTCGCTGTGTTGTTGTTGGCGTGGGGGCGAGGAGAGTACCGTACGGGTGTGCTTGTGCGCCGGAAATGGCACACTGCGCCTGCCCGTCTTGGAGGCTGATGGCTGTGGTGTGGAAATGGGGCGCGGTGATGTTGAAGCAGTTGAAGAACAGAAAAGAAACCAAGAAAACGGAAGGCGTGATGCGGCGGTGGTGGTTGAGAGCGGGAAAAACAAAACAAAACAAAAAAAGAACAACAAAAAAAAGAAGGAAAAACAACAAGAAACAAAAAAGAAAACAAAAAGTCTATCAATACTAAAATGTAAATGGAAATGGAAATGGACCCAGGTACATAACCTCCCTGCACAAATAGCAGAGAGTCCGATGATAATAAAAATGTGCCAGAATGTTAACGTCCCTACAAAACAAACCCAACGATAATATTAATGAAAGAATGAACCGTATGTAACATTGCAACAGACATAATGAAACCTGATAAATTGTATAAGGGCAGCAGCGTTGACCTTTGGCCCTGTATTCAGAATAAAAAGAGCCAAAGATCGTTACCCCAATGAAAAGAAGACACTGAAACACGTATGTAACGTAGCAGCGATGGCGAGACATTGTAGCATCTGTGACCAGAGAGTTTGCGCTGGACTGCGCGAGTGTTGCGAGCGGTTCTCAGTCAGTCAGTCAGTCAGTCAGTCAGTCGTTGCGAGTCTGTACTCTGTCAGTAGTCGTCATGCAGAGCGGTCGGTCAGTAGTAGCAGCCGAGTGCGGTTGTGTGATGTAGGCGGCCGGCAACACTGGTCAAGATGGTGAATAAGGTATACTGTTAATTAATATAATCATTAGATAATGAAAAGGTTTATTTATTGTAATTATTCTCCAACAAGTTCCCCAATAATAATTTTTATTTCAAAAGCATTTTTCAAACATTTAATTTTTTATTGAACTAAAGAGTTCGTTGCACTTCACATTTCATTCCACTTCTTTGAAGAAAAATTTCACTAAAATCACAAAAAAAAAGGAGAATATTATTATTTGCAATGCAGTTCCTCCAGGCGCTGCGCAACAACAAGAGCAGAAATGTGACATCCATTTATTCTGAGGTAAGACTGTAATTCTGATTGTTTTGCACAGGGCCAAAGACCGATATTTCGGTTTAATTGAAGTTTCTTGTCACTGAACGGACTTTAAATGTTGTGAAGAATTTATATTTGAGTCGGATTGCGAATTTCACATTTTTGTTGCCATTTTCAATACCTCTCATTGTGGGCGAGGTTACAATTAGCGCAATGTCCATTAGCATCCGTAAATAACATTGTCCATTATTTTAAATTTTGCGGGGAGGTTACAACACACAGACACCAAAAAAAAAAAAAAAAAAAAAAAAAAAAGAAACAAAAAAATTGCATTTGTATCCGCTCCTCAATTGTAGATACCCCTTACACAGCTGTGTGCAATGAATGAGTGCTGGCTGGTAATTAATTGCACTCCTTGGAGGGAAATGCCATAGGAAGTAGTCTTTAAAAAGTGAATGTTTTTCGTTAAAAGACAAAAGTTACTTTAGAAAAAAGTAATAGTGGGGCTTTTGTTGTTGAAGAACATACGTTATCAGATTTGCGCAATGCAGCTTCACACTACCTTTTGATTATAACACAATATACTATATACATCGTCCCGAACCGTGACCAGAGTCGCGAGACGAGCAGAGCACGCCGCCGACGCCCGCTCAGTACAACCGTCCACCCGCTACTACTGTCGACCGACTACTACCTCTCCCGACTCGCGCTACAATATATATAACAACTGTTCCTGGCGACCCGGTGCGTGCCACTACTGTCGTCTGGCGCGGTCCAAGCGCCGACCAGCAACGATAAATAACTCTCTGGTCAGACGGAGATGCTGTCATGCCTCGCCATCGCTCTGGTAATGAATACATACGTGTTGCAGCGTGCGTACCACCGGAACACGCAGTGGCGGAGCCAAAGACTGTGTTGTCGAGGTCGAGTGCGAGCGGGAAGAGAGGCAGCGTCGGCACGGAGATGCAAGCGAGCGCGAGACGCACGGGGGCTGCGGCGTGGCGCGTTTGCGGTCGGCGCCTTTGGTGGCAACGGCCGGGACAAGCAGCGGTGTATGGTGTGGTGCGGGGCGGACAGGGGCGGCGGTGGACGGGGCGGAGGCGGCGCGACGACGGCATGGGGGCGAAAACGGGACGGGGGACGGCGGATGTTGAGAGGCGTCACGCGCGGACAGGACACAGACACAGAGACACACAGATTGGAAAGGGAGGGTGCGCGGTTAGTAGTTGGGAATGTGCGTACCGTGCGGGATGGGAGTGGGCGAGGAACACGGTCGTGGCCCCTGTTTTGGGTGCGTGTGATGACGTCGGTGTGTTGTGGGAAGGGAAGGTGCTGTGGCGGCGGCGCGTAATGGGCGTAGGCCGAAGAGAGAAAGGGAACGTGGGCAGTGTGTTGGCAAGCGTCGGTTCGACTGCGACGTTGATGGGCAGGGCAGGGCAAGGTTAATGGTGGTAGGAGTAGGCGTGTGGGCGCAAAAAATCTGCCGCTGCAGGCGGTGCCGTAACCGCCATGGGGCGGGAAGGAGAGAGGGCCAAAGAAAGAAAGAAAGAAAGAAAGAAAGAAAGAAAGAAAGAAAGAAAGAAAGAAGAAAACGAAGGAAAAAAACAAAACAAAAAAAAGGAGGGGCGGGGGCGGGGGCGGGCGAAAGTGGAGAGGCGGTGGTGTGAGAAGGGCGGGGGCGGAAGGAAGGCAGGAAGGACAAGAGGCGAGGCGACGGCTTGCTTTGTGTATCGGTCGGTCTCTGGCTATGCTTCGTTTTCTGCAGCAGGGTCGGTGCGCGGCGTGGCTCGCGGCAGTGGGAACGCCTGGTGGCTGGACGGCCAGCAATGCGGTTGGATGGGCGGCCACAGCACCGCACCTGTGCCCGAGGAGGAGACGCTGGCGGCGGGCCCTGAGGTGAGGCCGGCTCGGCTGGGGCTGTGGATGTGTAGGTGTGCGCCGCTGCTGCAACAACGAGTAAAACGCGAGAAGAAGGGATGGCGGTAGAGAGAGGTAAAAAAAAAAAAAAAGGTCGTGTTGTGTTGATGCGCAGGCAGACGCGTACAGAGAGACGAGCCCGGTCTGCAGCAGGGTGTGGCCGTGCCGAGTGCAGAGCAGCGGCGGCTCGGTTCGGTTCGGCCCGGCCCGGCGGGCCGCGCTGTTGTCGCGAACGTGAGCGCCCCCTGGCGGGTGGCCGGAGGCGGCGCGGCGTGTTGGACGTGTGGCTGGTGGCAGTGCACAATTTGCGAGTGGCTGGCGGTGTGGTGTGGCGGTTGGCGCGTCGGGCGGCGGAGAGGTATGTGTTGCGGGCGCCCTTTGCTGCGCTGCGTCGTTGCGTGTGCCGTACAGGGCGGGCGCTTGTCGACTGTGTGGGCGGTGTGGCGAATTGGCGTGAAACGGCTGCCGAGAGGTGTGTGGTAGCGAGAGCCGGTCGTTGTCAGTGCGAAGGGGAATGTGCGTGCGTTTGGCGGTTTCGGTGTGCTTTTTGCGGCGTGAGAGTGGGAATTAGTGGGGCCGGCTGTTGTGTTGGTTCCTTGTGTCTTGTGTCGCGTAGCTTGATGGCAACGTGGAAGGACGCCGGTTTCGTTTCGAGCCTTGCGTGTGGTTGTCGACGTTGACTGGTTGGCGTGTGCCGATGCACGTGCATGTGTGGGTCGCGAGTGCGTTTTTGGCTGGGTGTGTGTGTGTGTGTTTTGGGGGGGAAGGGGGAGGCGGTGGTGAAAGTGCAGTCGTTGCCACGGGCGTCGTCGGGTGGGGCTGGGGCTGTGCGTCGTGGCGGAAAGGTGGTAGGTTGCGGGAAGCGAGCCCGTCGTTGACGGTGTCGCGTGAGTTGTGAATCGAGTGGGGCGCGGGGCGCGGGACAGGAGCAGCGTGCCGCTGCGTCGTGGTCGTCAGCAGAGGCTGTGCGTGTGCTTGTCCTTTTTGTGGGCGGTTCGTGCGAGGCGTTTTTGTTTTGTGTTGCCCTAGTTGTTAGTTTATTTTGGTTGTTGTTTGTTATTTTGAGACGACGACTGGTTGGTGGCGTGCGCGCGAAGTGGCGGTGTGCGCTTCCCGTGTCGTTTTGTTTTTGTGTGTTTTTTTTTTTTTTTTGCACTGGGCCCCGGGGGGTGGGTGGGTGGGTGGGTGGGTGGGTGCGTGCGTGTGTGTCGATTGCCGGCTGGCGAAAGGTGCGCCATCGGCGGGGTGGGTCGCCGGCACAAGTAGAGGCGGCGGCGGCGGCGTTGTTGCTGTTGTTGTGTGGTGTTTGTTTTGTTCGGCTGTGTTGCGGTGCGTGTGAATGGTGGTGCAAAAGCGCTGGCGTCGGGGCTGCGACTGCGACGGCGGCGAGCCGCGGGCGCGCATGATAGTGATGTTGTGAACAGCGGCTGTGTACGGTAGTGGTGTTGTTGTAGCACGACGTGCATCCGGGCCGGCGCGGAAAGCGCAGTTGCGGGCGGTTGCCCTTCGGTGCCAGCCATGTCGCGTGAGCGGCGGGTTGCTCTGGTGTGGACACGTGGTGCTCTGGGTTGTTGTGTGGTGCCCTTTGGCCGGTGGGGGTGGTTCGCGTGTGTCTCGTTCGCGCTCGGTATCTGGTCGTGGTCGTGCTGCTCCCCCGTCTGTCGGCGGTTTTCGACGTCGTCTGTACGTTTTTGTTCGTTTGCGGCGTGCCTGCCGACGTCGTCCCGTCGCGACCTTTCAACCGAAAGTGTGGCGCCCGAAGGTGAACGAACGCAACCCTGACCTCGGCGCTTTACGCTGAGCCGAGCGAACCGAACCTAACCCTGTGGTGTGGCGAGGTGAGCTCAGCCTGTGAGCCCCTAACGTCTACGTAAGGTAAGCTGTCCGGCTCACGCCTCACGGTTTGAACGCTTTTGTAACCTACGTTTGACGCTTCTTAGCCTAGCACTGACCCCTTAACCTAACGTGTAACCTAACCTAACCTAACCTAACCTAACCTAACCTCTGACGCCTGACGTGTTTGAATGCTTAACCTAAGTTTGACGCTTAACCTAACCCAAGTCCCCTTAACCTAACCCACGTCCACCTAACCTAACGTAACCCAACCTAGACGTGTAAACGTAATGTGTAACGCGTAACGTGTAAGGTCGGCTGTCGTGTGTGCTGACGGCAGATTGGGTTGGTCTGTAGATTCGGATTGCGGTTTGCCTCGGTCGAGGGGTTGGGTCGGAAGCGGCGAGGGGCGGCGGCGCCTGTTGCGCAGGCGGCGTCCGTTTGCGGCGGGCAATTGTTGAGAAACGGCTGTGAATGTTGGCGGGCGAGAGGAGGAGGACGGCGCGCGATGTGGCCCGACGGCTGCGGGCCGATCGGGAAACGGCGGGAGGGCGACGGAAGGCGATGGGGCGGCGGAGGCGCGTTTGCACGGCCGTCATCGCCGCACGCCTCGGCTTGTGTGGCTGTGGCGCCGGCCGCGCTGGCCGGGCTGCCGCGGCGACGGTGTGGGAGTTTTGCCGAAGGTTTGGCCATTGTGGCGGGTCGTCGGCTGGGGCTGTGGGGGCGGCATTTGGGCGGGGGCGGCGATTCTCGGCGGGCCGACCCAGGCTGTAGCGCGCGGTAGCTGCAGTTTGGCCGTGGTTTGCGGCGCTGCCGTGGCGACTGGTTGGCGACTGTGGTGTGGCTGTGTGTAGCCCCATCCTCGGTGGTTTGAAAGGCGCGGGCGGTTGTGGCGCAGGTTTGGGGCTGCTCCGCACAGGCTGTCGGACGTTGGGCGGTAGCAAGCGCGGGAGGCGCGGCGCGGCGGCGCGCAGAGTGGCGGCCGCTCTCTCGGCCGTCCGCGCCCGCCCGCGACACTGGCTGGGCCTTGTGATTCTCTGCTCTGCTGCTGTGCTGTGCTGTGCTGTGCTTGCGTGCCTGCCGTCCGTCCCGCTCGCTCTCGCTCTCGCTGTGTGTTACGCGCGTCGTCGAAATGGCAGATCAGGCGGCTACGAACGAGACTGCTGCGGCACCCGCCGCCACCGGCACTACGAAGAAGGCCAAGTCTGCGTCGTCTGCGAAGAAGCCGCGCGCCAAGCCTGCGCACCCGCGCACCTCTGAGATGGTGACGGCCGCCATCAAGAGTCTGAAGGAGCGCGGCGGGTCGTCGCTGCAGGCGATCAAGAAGTACATAGCCGCGCACTACAAGCTGGACGCGGAGAAGCTGGCGCCGTTTATCAAGAAGTACCTCAAGTCGGCCGTCGTGGCGGGCGAGCTGGTGCAGACGAAGGGGAAGGGCGCGTCCGGCTCGTTCAAGCTTGCCGGCGCCGGCGGCGGGGGGGCGGCCGAGGGCGGCAAGGCCCGTGCTGGCGGTGCCAAGAAGAAGCGCGCCGCTCCGGCCAGCAAGGAGAAGAAGGGCGCCCGTGCGGCCGGCGCAAAGAAGGCTGGTGGCGTGAAGGCGGCGACCGGTCGGAAGGCGGGCGCCGCCAAGAAGGCGTCTGCGGCGTCGGCCGCTCCCGCGGGTGCGAAGAAGGCGGCTGCGGCCAAGCCGGCCAAGGCCAAGTCGCCGTCGAAGGCGAAGAAGGCCGCCAAGGTTCCGACGAAGAAGCCGAAGGCGCCGCGCCCGAAGAAGGCGACGACGCCGTCTAAGGCGAAGGCTTCGCCCAAGAAGAAGAAGTAGAGTAGAGTAGAGTAGAGGAGAAAGAGATGGGAGAAAGGAAGGGTTTGGCGCTTGACTCCGTCGTCCCCACCCCCCGTCGTCGTCTAGTGGCGCGCAAGAGACGCGCGGCCCAAAACGGCCCTTCTCAGGGCCATCAAAGCACGTCGGGGAAGGTTTTGATTGTCGTGTTGCGTTTGGTGTGGGTGTCTTTGTGTATGCCCGTGGGGGATGCTGTTTGCGTGCCGTGGTGGATGGATTGCGGGGGTCGGTGGCGGGTGTGGGCGGCGGTAGCGGTAAGCGGTGTTGTTGTTGTTGTCGTCGTGGTTGATTGTCGCCGTGTTTGTGGCGGCGGCCGACGGTTGGTTTTCTGTCACGTTGTTTTGTTTGAATACGTTGGTTGGCTTGCCTGCGTTCGTTCTTCTCGGATGTCTGTCTTGTCGAGTCGTGTCTGGTCTTTGTTTTGTTCCTTTGTGTGTGTGTGTGTGTGTGTTATGTTTTGCAACGGGGGGCACGTTGAGATGTGGAAGGAGTCGGCGGGGATTTCGGTGGCGTTGGAGAGCGAGCGAGCGAGCGAGCGCGCCTGCCTGGCCGTTGGCCGTCGGAGTGGAGTGCGGGTTGTTTTTGTTTTCGAAACGAAAGCGGCGGCCGGCCAGCCACCCGTGCGGTGTGACGTCGGCCGTTGGGTATTGTGCGCTTTGAGCGCCGGGGAGGGATGATGTGTGATTGTTGCGCGCTGCTAGCAGGCAGGCAGAGTGAGCGGGTGTGGCGGGCGGACGGGAAGTGGTGGTTGTTGTTTTTGGGTTGCGGGGCGAGAGGCAGGCGACCGACAAAGTTTGCTCGCGACGGAGAGATGTTAGTGGCCCTGAAAAGGGCCGTTTTTGTTTGTGCGGTGCGGTGCCGCGGCGCGGTTTAGGCGCGCTCGCCGCGGATGCGGCGCGCGAGCTGGATGTCCTTGGGCATGATGGTGACGCGCTTGGCGTGGATTGCGCACAGGTTGGTGTCTTCGAAGAGGCCGACGAGGTAGGCCTCGCTGGCCTCCTGCAGGGCCATGACTGCGGAGCTCTGGAAGCGCAGGTCGGTCTTGAAGTCCTGGGCGATCTCGCGCACTAGGCGCTGGAATGGCAGCTTGCGGATGAGCAGCTCTGTGCTCTTCTGGTAGCGCCTGATTTCTCGCAGGGCGACGGTGCCCGGCCTGTAGCGGTGGGGCTTCTTGACGCCTCCGGTGGCGGGCGCGCTCTTCCTCGCCGCCTTGGTGGCGAGCTGTTTGCGCGGCGCCTTTCCGCCGGTGGACTTGCGGGCCGTTTGCTTTGTGCGGGCCATAGCGGTAGCGGAGCGGCGTGCGTGGAGGTTAGGTGCGGCGCGGCGTCCGGTGCTGCCTTGACAACGGGCCCGCGCGCCTCCGTGCTGCGCTTATATGCCCTCGGTTGCGCGTGGTGGGGGGAGGGCGGGCCAGAGTCTATATAGGGGGGCGGCGGGCGCGCTGGGCGCAGACCGTAGCCGACTCGCCAGCCGCTGCAGCTGCTGTTTGTGCACGTTGTTGCTTTGCCCGAGGAAGGAAGGATGACAGGCCGCGGCAAGGGAGGAAAGGGGCTCGGCAAGGGTGGCGCCAAGCGGCACCGCAAGGTGTTGCGCGACAACATCCAGGGCATCACGAAGCCCGCCATCCGCCGCCTGGCTCGCAGGGGCGGCGTGAAGCGCATCTCTGGTCTGATCTACGAGGAGACCCGCGGGGTGCTGAAGGTGTTCCTGGAGAACGTGATCCGCGACGCGGTGACGTACACTGAGCACGCCAAGCGCAAGACTGTGACGGCCATGGACGTGGTGTACGCCCTGAAGAGGCAGGGGCGCACCCTGTACGGTTTCGGCGGTTAGGCTGCGTCGCAGCGGGCGCTGGCCTTCCCGCGGCCGTGCTTGTGGGTGGGAGAGACTAGAAAACGGCCCTTTTCAGGGCCACCACACTGTTCGGAAGTTGAAAAGTGCGAAAGAGTCTGTGTTGTTTGTTTGTTTCTTTCTTTCCGTTTGAGCGACGTGATGTGACTGGGAGGGGAGAAGGAAAGGAAACGTGTCATGTGGCTGGCTGTGTGTGGAGCTGCTTCGTTTGTGTTTGTTATTGTGTGTCGTTGTATCGATCGCGACGGAGATGGCGGGCTGTGTGTTGTTGTGCGAGAGGCGGTAATTATTTGCTTGCGTGGTTTGGCCCTGTGTGTTTGCGGCGGCGTTGGGGTTTCCGAGGCAAGGCGTGTGGGCATAGGCGGCCGGATCAGCTGTTTCGTTCGTGTCGACGGCCGTTGCGCGCGGGAGTGGAGGGCGGTGTGTCGACACGCCTCCCTGTAACAATGGTCGTCATTATTGCTGCCGTTGTCGTTTGGAAGGCGACTGCGACCGTGCAAAAATGAATGTGTGTGTGTGTGTGTGTTGGGCCACACGGGCTGTGTGGACGACAAGATGGCGGACGTGCGCCGGCGGCGGCTGTGCAAAGTTAAAACAAAACAAGGTGCGGCGAGGACGACTGAAATTTTGCTTTGGACGTAGGTTTGTGTGGTGGCCCTGAAAAGGGCCGATTGTTGTGGGCCGAGCCGAGCCGGCAAAGCGCGTTGCGATTGCCTGGCCTCCTTTAGGCCTTCTTCTCGGTCTTCTTTGGCAGCAGGACGGCCTGGATGTTGGGCAGGACACCACCCTGTGCGATGGTGACGCCCGACAGGAGCTTGTTGAGCTCCTCGTCGTTGCGGATGGCAAGCTGCAGGTGGCGCGGGATGATGCGCGTCTTCTTGTTGTCGCGGGCCGCGTTTCCGGCCAGCTCGAGCACCTCAGCCGCGAGGTACTCCATGACGGCGGCGAGGTAGACGGGCGCCCCGGCGCCGACGCGCTCTGCGTAGTTTCCCTTGCGCAGGAGGCGGTGGATTCTGCCGACCGGGAACTGGAGCCCAGCCCTGCTTGAGCGGGACTTTGACTTGCCCTTGACTTTGCCTCCCTTTCCGCGTCCGGACATGGCGATGGGCTAGCGACGGTGCACACGAAACGGAAACGAAAAACGACCGGTGCGAGCGGCAGCGAGTCGAGCAGCGGAGTGCGTGCCGGCGCAGCCGGGGTGGGGGTGCTTTATGGGCTCGGGTGCGGCGGCCGGTTGCGCGCGCGCCCCATTGGTCGGCGGCCGCAACAGGGCGAGCTGGTAAAGGTGCGGCGGCGGCTGGCGGCGGGTGCCACTGTGTGGGGAGACGCTGACTAGAGCGGAGCGCTTGCTACTGGTGTTGCTGCTGCCGTACGTTCGTTCGTTCGAGATGCCGCCCAAGACTAGCGGGAAGGCCGCCAAGAAGGCTGGCAAGGCGCAGAAGAACATTTCGAAGGGCGACAAGAAGAAGAAGCGCAAGAGGAAGGAGAGCTATGCCATCTACATCTACAAGGTGCTGAAGCAGGTGCACCCTGACACGGGCATCTCGTCGAAGGCGATGAGCATCATGAACAGCTTCGTGAACGACATTTTCGAGCGCATTGCGGCCGAGGCTTCTCGCCTGGCGCACTACAACAAGCGCTCGACCATCACGTCCCGCGAGATCCAGACCGCTGTGCGGCTGTTGCTGCCTGGCGAGCTGGCCAAGCACGCCGTGAGCGAGGGCACGAAGGCGGTGACCAAGTACACGAGCTCCAAGTAAGGAGGTGGCTCTGGAATGGAAGGAAGGAAGGAAGGAAGGAGAAGGCTCCTCCGTTGCGAGAGCGGCAAAACGGCCCTTTTCAGGGCCACCAACTTGCCTTTTGCGGGAAGGGCGGAATTGTTGTTGTTGTTGTTGTTGTTTGTGTGGACGGCTGTGATGTATGTGTGCATTTTGATTGTGGGTGGGGGGGGCGCGTCAAAGCGTGTTGCGGGGGACGGCCACGAGGTTGGTCGCCGTGGCGTGGAATGGTGGCACGCCTCGTTGGAGTGGTTTTGACCCATTGGTGTTGGTGTGTGTGTGTGTGTGTGTGTGTGTGTGTGTGTGTGTGTGTTAACCTGTCTGCGAGGGGGGACAGTGCGATCGGCGACTTTTGTGTCACCGTAACGACGGCCGTTTGCGGGTTTGTTTTTTGCACATCATACATGGCGAGGGTGAAATGTGAAATGTTTTTGTTTGGTTTTTTTTTTTGCCGCCCACTATTCCCTTTGCTGTACGCCGAGTTTGACAATGGTGCGACGTAACTGCAGCGTGGAGGTGTGTGAGTGACGTTGAAATTGAACGTGCCATTAAGACGCATTGTTGTTGTATTGTACTGTACGTGTACGGCGACACGCACGATGATGTACCATTCGACTCTGATTTTTGATAGCCGTGTCTGACTGATTGCGTACGACGCACGCACACCGATGTCGTCATTCAAGATGCACGCGTGTCCAGTGCAGTACAGTAAGCGCGACGCTAGACGGCGGCGGCGGCGGCGGCGGCGGCGGCGGTCGTCGTCGTTTGTTTGGCGAATGTCTGTACACGTGTTTGTCTGTGTCCATCCGGTATGTATTTGTTTGTTTGAAAGTGTTTTGTGTGTCGGTGACGTGGTCCGATCCGTCGCCCCCTGAGTAACTGTCGATCGGCGCGATAGACCGGCGTCACGCAACTGAACCGAAGTCTTGGGCACACCCGTCATACTGTTGTACACCGTCGCGCTGAGAACGGTAACGAAAGGTTGACTTTGATCGGTCGAATGTCTGGGCAGAACGTGAGGAATGAGGCAAGAGTGCAAGGAGGGGGGGCAAAAGAGAGAGGAAGGGAAAAAGGGGAGAAGCGCATTCGTAGAGCAACGGAACGTTCCCGTGTCGGAGGCGTATTGGAGCCGCACTGAAATGCGTTTAACGGCGGCGCGGCTGCAAGTGTCTGCCGTGGTGAACGTTACCTTTGACGGCTGCATTGGGCTTTGCTTTTGCTTTCGCTTTCGCTTTCCCGGATGTACGTAACGTTTGTTGATATGGTTCTGAGGAAGAGTGTATGACAGTGCCGTGCCGTCCATGTTCGTGTGCCCTCCCATTGTGTGTATGCTATTGTCTGTGTACTTGAATGATGTATGTAGGTGTTAGTGGACATGTTTTACCAGTGGGGGGAAATGGATCGCCGATAGTTGGCGTCACTCTGTCACGGTCGAGATGACGCACCCTCCGTACAGAAAGGTGTCGAGAAAGTGTGTGTGTGTGTGTGTGTGTGTGTGTGCGTCCGTGAATTGGCAGTGTTTGGAGGTGGGCGTGCCCTGCATGTGGCCCGGAAGGCTGTTCGTTTGGCGGTAGTGTTGTGTGGACAGGGGAGGGGCATGCGTAACGCTGCTGGCATGGCATTTCGGGAGATGGGAGGGGGCAAACGAGGAGCGGCGGCCAAAGACGGGACGGGGAGGGGCGCGGTGTGGGTGGCTTGCGCCTGTGCTCGGCGTTGTGGTTTGTGCAAAAGAGGAGGAGAAAAACAATGAGTTGCCAGGGAGGGGAGCGGTGTTGTGTTGTGGTTGTCGTGGTGTAGCCGCAGACGCGGCTGTCAGTGAACGTGGCGAGACGGACGGATGCGCGGAGGGGCGGGGGCGGCGCATTTCGCCGGTGCCGTGCCGTGCCATGCCTGAAAGCCGCGTGGTCGCTGTGTTGTTGTTGGCGTGGGGGCGAGGAGAGTACCGTACGGGTGTGCTTGTGCGCCGGAAATGGCACACTGCGCCTGCCCGTCTTGGAGGCTGATGGCTGTGGTGTGGAAATGGGGCGCGGTGATGTTGAAGCAGTTGAAGAACAGAAAAGAAACCAAGAAAACGGAAGGCGTGATGCGGCGGTGGTGGTTGAGAGCGGGAAAAACAAAACAAAACAAAAAAAGAACAACAAAAAAAAGAAGGAAAAACAACAAGAAACAAAAAAGAAAACAAAAAGTCTATCAATACTAAAATGTAAATGGAAATGGAAATGGACCCAGGTACATAACCTCCCTGCACAAATAGCAGAGAGTCCGATGATAATAAAAATGTGCCAGAATGTTAACGTCCCT
The DNA here is from genome assembly GCF_021461385.2 of Schistocerca piceifrons. Taxonomy (NCBI): domain Eukaryota; kingdom Metazoa; phylum Arthropoda; class Insecta; order Orthoptera; family Acrididae; genus Schistocerca; species Schistocerca piceifrons. Next base: position 45,835 of record NW_025728861.1, read on the forward strand.
ACAAAACAAACCCAACGATAATATTAATGAAAGAATGAACCGTATGTAACATTGCAACAGACATAATGAAACCTGATAAATTGTATAAGGGCAGCAGCGTTGACCTTTGGCCCTGTATTCAGAATAAAAAGAGCCAAAGATCGTTACCCCAATGAAAAGAAGACACTGAAACACGTATGTAACGTAGCAGCGATGGCGAGACATTGTAGCATCTGTGACCAGAGAGTTTGCGCTGGACTGCGCGAGTGTTGCGAGCGGTTCTCAGTCAGTCAGTCAGTCAGTCAGTCAGTCGTTGCGAGTCTGTACTCTGTCAGTAGTCGTCATGCAGAGCGGTCGGTCAGTAGTAGCAGCCGAGTGCGGTTGTGTGATGTAGGCGGCCGGCAACACTGGTCAAGATGGTGAATAAGGTATACTGTTAATTAATATAATCATTAGATAATGAAAAGGTTTATTTATTGTAATTATTCTCCAACAAGTTCCCCAATAATAATTTTTATTTCAAAAGCATTTTTCAAACATTTAATTTTTTATTGAACTAAAGAGTTCGTTGCACTTCACATTTCATTCCACTTCTTTGAAGAAAAATTTCACTAAAATCACAAAAAAAAAGGAGAATATTATTATTTGCAATGCAGTTCCTCCAGGCGCTGCGCAACAACAAGAGCAGAAATGTGACATCCATTTATTCTGAGGTAAGACTGTAATTCTGATTGTTTTGCACAGGGCCAAAGACCGATATTTCGGTTTAATTGAAGTTTCTTGTCACTGAACGGACTTTAAATGTTGTGAAGAATTTATATTTGAGTCGGATTGCGAATTTCACATTTTTGTTGCCATTTTCAATACCTCTCATTGTGGGCGAGGTTACAATTAGCGCAATGTCCATTAGCATCCGTAAATAACATTGTCCATTATTTTAAATTTTGCGGGGAGGTTACAACACACAGACACCAAAAAAAAAAAAAAAAAAAAAAAAAAAAGAAACAAAAAAATTGCATTTGTATCCGCTCCTCAATTGTAGATACCCCTTACACAGCTGTGTGCAATGAATGAGTGCTGGCTGGTAATTAATTGCACTCCTTGGAGGGAAATGCCATAGGAAGTAGTCTTTAAAAAGTGAATGTTTTTCGTTAAAAGACAAAAGTTACTTTAGAAAAAAGTAATAGTGGGGCTTTTGTTGTTGAAGAACATACGTTATCAGATTTGCGCAATGCAGCTTCACACTACCTTTTGATTATAACACAATATACTATATACATCGTCCCGAACCGTGACCAGAGTCGCGAGACGAGCAGAGCACGCCGCCGACGCCCGCTCAGTACAACCGTCCACCCGCTACTACTGTCGACCGACTACTACCTCTCCCGACTCGCGCTACAATATATATAACAACTGTTCCTGGCGACCCGGTGCGTGCCACTACTGTCGTCTGGCGCGGTCCAAGCGCCGACCAGCAACGATAAATAACTCTCTGGTCAGACGGAGATGCTGTCATGCCTCGCCATCGCTCTGGTAATGAATACATACGTGTTGCAGCGTGCGTACCACCGGAACACGCAGTGGCGGAGCCAAAGACTGTGTTGTCGAGGTCGAGTGCGAGCGGGAAGAGAGGCAGCGTCGGCACGGAGATGCAAGCGAGCGCGAGACGCACGGGGGCTGCGGCGTGGCGCGTTTGCGGTCGGCGCCTTTGGTGGCAACGGCCGGGACAAGCAGCGGTGTATGGTGTGGTGCGGGGCGGACAGGGGCGGCGGTGGACGGGGCGGAGGCGGCGCGACGACGGCATGGGGGCGAAAACGGGACGGGGGACGGCGGATGTTGAGAGGCGTCACGCGCGGACAGGACACAGACACAGAGACACACAGATTGGAAAGGGAGGGTGCGCGGTTAGTAGTTGGGAATGTGCGTACCGTGCGGGATGGGAGTGGGCGAGGAACACGGTCGTGGCCCCTGTTTTGGGTGCGTGTGATGACGTCGGTGTGTTGTGGGAAGGGAAGGTGCTGTGGCGGCGGCGCGTAATGGGCGTAGGCCGAAGAGAGAAAGGGAACGTGGGCAGTGTGTTGGCAAGCGTCGGTTCGACTGCGACGTTGATGGGCAGGGCAGGGCAAGGTTAATGGTGGTAGGAGTAGGCGTGTGGGCGCAAAAAATCTGCCGCTGCAGGCGGTGCCGTAACCGCCATGGGGCGGGAAGGAGAGAGGGCCAAAGAAAGAAAGAAAGAAAGAAAGAAAGAAAGAAAGAAAGAAAGAAAGAAAGAAGAAAACGAAGGAAAAAAACAAAACAAAAAAAAGGAGGGGCGGGGGCGGGGGCGGGCGAAAGTGGAGAGGCGGTGGTGTGAGAAGGGCGGGGGCGGAAGGAAGGCAGGAAGGACAAGAGGCGAGGCGACGGCTTGCTTTGTGTATCGGTCGGTCTCTGGCTATGCTTCGTTTTCTGCAGCAGGGTCGGTGCGCGGCGTGGCTCGCGGCAGTGGGAACGCCTGGTGGCTGGACGGCCAGCAATGCGGTTGGATGGGCGGCCACAGCACCGCACCTGTGCCCGAGGAGGAGACGCTGGCGGCGGGCCCTGAGGTGAGGCCGGCTCGGCTGGGGCTGTGGATGTGTAGGTGTGCGCCGCTGCTGCAACAACGAGTAAAACGCGAGAAGAAGGGATGGCGGTAGAGAGAGGTAAAAAAAAAAAAAAAGGTCGTGTTGTGTTGATGCGCAGGCAGACGCGTACAGAGAGACGAGCCCGGTCTGCAGCAGGGTGTGGCCGTGCCGAGTGCAGAGCAGCGGCGGCTCGGTTCGGTTCGGCCCGGCCCGGCGGGCCGCGCTGTTGTCGCGAACGTGAGCGCCCCCTGGCGGGTGGCCGGAGGCGGCGCGGCGTGTTGGACGTGTGGCTGGTGGCAGTGCACAATTTGCGAGTGGCTGGCGGTGTGGTGTGGCGGTTGGCGCGTCGGGCGGCGGAGAGGTATGTGTTGCGGGCGCCCTTTGCTGCGCTGCGTCGTTGCGTGTGCCGTACAGGGCGGGCGCTTGTCGACTGTGTGGGCGGTGTGGCGAATTGGCGTGAAACGGCTGCCGAGAGGTGTGTGGTAGCGAGAGCCGGTCGTTGTCAGTGCGAAGGGGAATGTGCGTGCGTTTGGCGGTTTCGGTGTGCTTTTTGCGGCGTGAGAGTGGGAATTAGTGGGGCCGGCTGTTGTGTTGGTTCCTTGTGTCTTGTGTCGCGTAGCTTGATGGCAACGTGGAAGGACGCCGGTTTCGTTTCGAGCCTTGCGTGTGGTTGTCGACGTTGACTGGTTGGCGTGTGCCGATGCACGTGCATGTGTGGGTCGCGAGTGCGTTTTTGGCTGGGTGTGTGTGTGTGTGTTTTGGGGGGGAAGGGGGAGGCGGTGGTGAAAGTGCAGTCGTTGCCACGGGCGTCGTCGGGTGGGGCTGGGGCTGTGCGTCGTGGCGGAAAGGTGGTAGGTTGCGGGAAGCGAGCCCGTCGTTGACGGTGTCGCGTGAGTTGTGAATCGAGTGGGGCGCGGGGCGCGGGACAGGAGCAGCGTGCCGCTGCGTCGTGGTCGTCAGCAGAGGCTGTGCGTGTGCTTGTCCTTTTTGTGGGCGGTTCGTGCGAGGCGTTTTTGTTTTGTGTTGCCCTAGTTGTTAGTTTATTTTGGTTGTTGTTTGTTATTTTGAGACGACGACTGGTTGGTGGCGTGCGCGCGAAGTGGCGGTGTGCGCTTCCCGTGTCGTTTTGTTTTTGTGTGTTTTTTTTTTTTTTTTTGCACTGGGCCCCGGGGGGTGGGTGGGTGGGTGGGTGGGTGGGTGCGTGCGTGTGTGTCGATTGCCGGCTGGCGAAAGGTGCGCCATCGGCGGGGTGGGTCGCCGGCACAAGTAGAGGCGGCGGCGGCGGCGTTGTTGCTGTTGTTGTGTGGTGTTTGTTTTGTTCGGCTGTGTTGCGGTGCGTGTGAATGGTGGTGCAAAAGCGCTGGCGTCGGGGCTGCGACTGCGACGGCGGCGAGCCGCGGGCGCGCATGATAGTGATGTTGTGAACAGCGGCTGTGTACGGTAGTGGTGTTGTTGTAGCACGACGTGCATCCGGGCCGGCGCGGAAAGCGCAGTTGCGGGCGG
>NW_025728862.1:2500-7500 GCF_021461385.2 Schistocerca piceifrons
GGGACGTAATCAACGCGAGCTTATGACTCGCGCTTACTGGGAATTCCTCGTTCATGGGGAACAATTGCAAGCCCCAATCCCTAGCACGAAGGAGGTTCAGCGGGTTACCCCGACCTTTCGGCCTAGGAAGACACGCTGATTCCTTCAGTGTAGCGCGCGTGCGGCCCAGAACATCTAAGGGCATCACAGACCTGTTATTGCTCAATCTCGTGCGGCTAGAAGCCGCCTGTCCCTCTAAGAAGAAAAGTAATCGCTGACAGCACGAAGGATGTCACGCGACTAGTTAGCAGGCTAGAGTCTCGTTCGTTATCGGAATTAACCAGACAAATCGCTCCACCAACTAAGAACGGCCATGCACCACCACCCACCGAATCAAGAAAGAGCTATCAATCTGTCAATCCTTCCGGTGTCCGGGCCTGGTGAGGTTTCCCGTGTTGAGTCAAATTAAGCCGCAGGCTCCACTCCTGGTGGTGCCCTTCCGTCAATTCCTTTAAGTTTCAGCTTTGCAACCATACTTCCCCCGGAACCCAAAAGCTTTGGTTTCCCGGAGGCTGCCCGCCGAGTCATCGGAGGAACTGCGGCGGATCGCTGGCTGGCATCGTTTATGGTTAGAACTAGGGCGGTATCTGATCGCCTTCGAACCTCTAACTTTCGTTCTTGATTAATGAAAACATACTTGGCAAATGCTTTCGCTTCTGTTCGTCTTGCGACGATCCAAGAATTTCACCTCTAACGTCGCAATACGAATGCCCCCGCCTGTCCCTATTAATCATTACCTCGGGTTCCGAAAACCAACAAAATAGAACCGAGGTCCTATTCCATTATTCCATGCACACAGTATTCAGGCGGGCTTGCCTGCTTTAAGCACTCTAATTTGTTCAAAGTAAACGTGCCGGCCCACCGAGACACTCAATAAAGAGCACCCTGGTAGGATTTCAACGGGGTCCGCCTCGGGACGCACGAGCACGCACGAGGCGGTCGCACGCCTTCGGCTCGCCCCACCGGCAGGACGTCCCACGATACATGCCAGTTAAACACCGACGGGCGGTGAACCAACAGCGTGGGACACAAATCCAACTACGAGCTTTTTAACCGCAACAACTTTAATATACGCTATTGGAGCTGGAATTACCGCGGCTGCTGGCACCAGACTTGCCCTCCAATAGATACTCGTTAAAGGATTTAAAGTGTACTCATTCCGATTACGGGGCCTCGGATGAGTCCCGTATCGTTATTTTTCGTCACTACCTCCCCGTGCCGGGAGTGGGTAATTTGCGCGCCTGCTGCCTTCCTTGGATGTGGTAGCCGTTTCTCAGGCTCCCTCTCCGGAATCGAACCCTGATTCCCCGTTACCCGTTACAACCATGGTAGGCGCAGAACCTACCATCGACAGTTGATAAGGCAGACATTTGAAAGATGCGTCGCCGGTACGAGGACCGTGCGATCAGCCCAAAGTTATTCAGAGTCACCAAGGCAAACGGACCGGACGAGCCGACCGATTGGTTTTGATCTAATAAAAGCGTCCCTTCCATCTCTGGTCGGGACTCTGTTTGCATGTATTAGCTCTAGAATTACCACAGTTATCCAAGTAACGTGGGTACGATCTAAGGAACCATAACTGATTTAATGAGCCATTCGCGGTTTCACCTTAATGCGGCTTGTACTGAGACATGCATGGCTTAATCTTTGAGACAAGCATATGACTACTGGCAGGATCAACCAGGGAGCTGCGTCAACTAGAGCTGAGCAGCCGGCCGCCCGGGAGTGTGTCCCGGGGGCCCGCGCGAACACGCAAGCGTCCGCTCAATCATTCTGCAAACAGGAGGAGGCTGAGCTCCCCTGCACAATACACCTCGAAACCCTCTCAGGTCCCGGCGGCGCGCAGCGCCGTCCCAAGTACTTGGTCGGGTTCGAGAGAGGCGCAATCGCCCGGAGTTAGGCGAGTAGACGCTTTCGGTGCGACCACCCGTGCTCCCAACTGAGCTTGCCGCTGCCGACAGAGGCCCGGGAGCGTGCTGTCGTGGCATTGCCGGCGGGAGACAACACGCGCCACCTACGGTGACCGGCAGCTCCAACGCCAGCGCCACAGAAGGACAAAAGCCCCACTTGGGTGCCGAAGCGAACTCTCCCAGCACAGCGCACGCGCCAACACATCCGCACAGCTGCGATACAAACCACCAGCGAGAACCGCTGGGGCGACCGAGCAGCAGACGGCGTCGCGGCGCCGAGCGCCGGGCGGCGGCGCATCCTCAACGCACACAGTCCTCAATCGGACCAGCACACTGAAGATGTCCACCGCGCTTCGCACCGGGCCCGCGAGGACCTACTTTGGCCGCACGGCGCCGCGCGCAGGGTGCGCCGGCGCGCAGCTGCGACGCCTGCCGCGTCCGTCGGCCGGCGCGCCTGCCACTGGCCGCCCCCACCAGCCGGCTGTAGCGCGTGCGCCCACGCACCGCGCGGCCAGCACGCCGGGAGGCGCCCCCTCACCGGCCGGGGACGGTCCCACCCAGCCACCGCCGCGTATCGCTTCACACCCAGATGCCGTTCAGTTTCGTCGGCATGGTGGGTATCGCTGGAACAACCGGTTCGTACCTCAACCTATCGTCGCCATCACCGATTCACCCCTAGCGAGAACAACCGCACCACAACAGGTTACCATTTGTTCATTTGCGTAACTTCACCAGAAAACGCAGGCGTCCATCGCCATTTGCAACTTCAACGATTATTGCATGCCTGTGTCAGGTGTCACGCCACACTACGTCTGCCCACATACACGCAACAAAATGTGCACGCCTAGACAATACGTGGAAGGTGGCCCCCGTACGTATGCGATGTCCATTGCTCGAACGACTGTCAACCGGCCTCTGTAGCATGTCGCAGATATGGAACGCGGTGCACCATGCCATCACGGTGTGTGAGGAGAGACGACTAGGTCCGAATACATCAACAGACAGCTCATGCTGATCGCCATCCACGGCGTCCGTTCCTCCCACACGTCTCTATGGCGTACCACACTGCAATCCAGCTCTCATAGGGAGACGACACGTAGCTGCGTGCACAATATTTGCACTGTATGGTCCGCCGTTTTTGGGCGCAGTCGTTGTACGGTCACACATGTGCCACGATGTATCATTCGGTACATAAGGACGAATGTGCAGTACAGATTGTGGTTTACGCGTACGACATTAGCGGACGGTTGACACAGGCCGCACCACAACGTAGCCTGAGTACGTCGCATGCGAAGGGCATTGAACATGCAAACTTCTCACCAACCAGCTTGCGAAGGCAGGGGGGCAAGGTGGGGACGTGGGGAGGGGCGGCATGTACGTCCTGCTGCCATCCACATTACAGTGTACAGCAGGAGCATGTGGAAAGTCAGCAAGACTTGCAAGGTGTTTAACATGAAGCGATACACAGGGGAGCGGGCAGTGCGAGTAGCGAACTATATTGCGAGGGTTGCGGGTGGGCAACACTACACTAATTGAACGAGTCGTATAACAATTACAGAGCAGGTTTAGGCGACAACATGGGTTACGTTAGGGGACAACGTGGGTTACGTTAGGGGACAACGTGGGTTACTTTAGGGGACAACGTGGGTTAGGTTAAGGCACAACGTGGGTTAGGTTAAGGCACAACGTGGGTTAGGTTAAGGCACAACGTGGGTTAGGTTAAGGCACAACGTGGGTTAGGTTAAGGCACAACGTGGGTTAGGTTAAGGCACAACATGGGTTAGGTTAAGGCACAACATGGGTTAGGTTAAGGCACAACATGGGTTAGGTTAAGGCACAACATGGGTTAGGTTAAGGCACAACGTGGGTTAGGTTAAGGCACAACGTGGGTTAGGTTAAGGCACAACATGGGTTAGGTTAAGGCACAACATGGGTTAGGTTAAGGCACAACATGGGTTAGGTTAAGGCACAACATGGGTTAGGTTAAGGCACAACATGGGTTAGGTTAAGGCACAACATGGGTTAGGTTAAGGCACAACATGGGTTAGGTTAAGGCACAACATGGGTTAGGTTAAGGCACAACGTGGGTTAGGTTAAGGCACAACGTGGGTTAGGTTAAGGCACAACATGGGTTAGGTTAAGGCACAACATGGGTTAGGTTAAGGCACAACATGGGTTAGGTTAAGGCACAACATGGGTTAGGTTAAGGCACAACATGGGTTAGGTTAAGGCACAACATGGGTTAGGTTAAGGTACAACATGGGTTAGGTTAAGGTACAACATGGGTTAGGTTAAGGTACAACATGGGTTAGGTTAAGGTACAACATGGGTTAGGTTAAGGTACAACATGGGTTAGGTTAAGGTACAACATGGGTTAGGTTAAGGTACAACATGGGTTAGGTTAAGGTACAACATGGGTTAGGTTAAGGTACAACATGGGTTAGGTTAAGGTACAACATAGGTTAGGTTAAGGTACAACATAGGTTAGGTTAAGGTACAACATAGGTTAGGTTAAGGTACAACATAGGTTAGGTTAAGGTACAACATAGGTTAGGTTAAGGTACAACATAGGTTAGGTTAAGGTACAACATAGGTTAGGTTAAGGTACAACATAGGTTAGGTTAAGGTACAACATAGGTTAGGTTAAGGTACAACATAGGTTAGGTTAAGGTACAACATAGGTTAGGTTAAGGTACAACATAGGTTAGGTTAGGTTAGGTTAGGTTACACGTTGTTGTAAGGAAAGGTGTAGGGGGGGGGGGGGCGGGGGCGGCAGGTTCGTTGATAGTGATTATAGTAAGTGAATGCTTGTGACATGATCAGATTTGTCACGTCAGGATGCACCTTTGGCTTATTAGAGGCGGCGCTCCAATTCTATGCTTGTGTGAGACCTGTGTCTTTGACTCATGTCATTGTTTGTGCGCTGTGACAGGAGGTACTATTGTGATGTTGGGTGCACCGTTGTATAGGACATGTGTGGGTGTTGGTGCCTGGTCTGCGCAATGGTGGATGTCGAAAGGCTGGGATATTGTATTTTCCGCATGGACCTCC
>NW_025728862.1:20000-22500 GCF_021461385.2 Schistocerca piceifrons
CAGCGAGAACCGCTGGGGCGACCGAGCAGCAGACGGCGTCGCGGCGCCGAGCGCCGGGCGGCGGCGCATCCTCAACGCACACAGTCCTCAATCGGACCAGCACACTGAAGATGTCCACCGCGCTTCGCACCGGGCCCGCGAGGACCTACTTTGGCCGCACGGCGCCGCGCGCAGGGTGCGCCGGCGCGCAGCTGCGACGCCTGCCGCGTCCGTCGGCCGGCGCGCCTGCCACTGGCCGCCCCCACCAGCCGGCTGTAGCGCGTGCGCCCACGCACCGCGCGGCCAGCACGCCGGGAGGCGCCCCCTCACCGGCCGGGGACGGTCCCACCCAGCCACCGCCGCGTATCGCTTCACACCCAGATGCCGTTCAGTTTCGTCGGCATGGTGGGTATCGCTGGAACAACCGGTTCGTACCTCAACCTATCGTCGCCATCACCGATTCACCCCTAGCGAGAACAACCGCACCACAACAGGTTACCATTTGTTCATTTGCGTAACTTCACCAGAAAACGCAGGCGTCCATCGCCATTTGCAACTTCAACGATTATTGCATGCCTGTGTCAGGTGTCACGCCACACTACGTCTGCCCACATACACGCAACAAAATGTGCACGCCTAGACAATACGTGGAAGGTGGCCCCCGTACGTATGCGATGTCCATTGCTCGAACGACTGTCAACCGGCCTCTGTAGCATGTCGCAGATATGGAACGCGGTGCACCATGCCATCACGGTGTGTGAGGAGAGACGACTAGGTCCGAATACATCAACAGACAGCTCATGCTGATCGCCATCCACGGCGTCCGTTCCTCCCACACGTCTCTATGGCGTACCACACTGCAATCCAGCTCTCATAGGGAGACGACACGTAGCTGCGTGCACAATATTTGCACTGTATGGTCCGCCGTTTTTGGGCGCAGTCGTTGTACGGTCACACATGTGCCACGATGTATCATTCGGTACATAAGGACGAATGTGCAGTACAGATTGTGGTTTACGCGTACGACATTAGCGGACGGTTGACACAGGCCGCACCACAACGTAGCCTGAGTACGTCGCATGCGAAGGGCATTGAACATGCAAACTTCTCACCAACCAGCTTGCGAAGGCAGGGGGGCAAGGTGGGGACGTGGGGAGGGGCGGCATGTACGTCCTGCTGCCATCCACATTACAGTGTACAGCAGGAGCATGTGGAAAGTCAGCAAGACTTGCAAGGTGTTTAACATGAAGCGATACACAGGGGAGCGGGCAGTGCGAGTAGCGAACTATATTGCGAGGGTTGCGGGTGGGCAACACTACACTAATTGAACGAGTCGTATAACAATTACAGAGCAGGTTTAGGCGACAACATGGGTTACGTTAGGGGACAACGTGGGTTACGTTAGGGGACAACGTGGGTTACTTTAGGGGACAACGTGGGTTAGGTTAAGGCACAACGTGGGTTAGGTTAAGGCACAACGTGGGTTAGGTTAAGGCACAACGTGGGTTAGGTTAAGGCACAACGTGGGTTAGGTTAAGGCACAACGTGGGTTAGGTTAAGGCACAACGTGGGTTAGGTTAAGGCACAACATGGGTTAGGTTAAGGCACAACATGGGTTAGGTTAAGGCACAACATGGGTTAGGTTAAGGCACAACATGGGTTAGGTTAAGGCACAACGTGGGTTAGGTTAAGGCACAACGTGGGTTAGGTTAAGGCACAACGTGGGTTAGGTTAAGGCACAACATGGGTTAGGTTAAGGCACAACATGGGTTAGGTTAAGGCACAACATGGGTTAGGTTAAGGCACAACATGGGTTAGGTTAAGGCACAACATGGGTTAGGTTAAGGCACAACATGGGTTAGGTTAAGGCACAACATGGGTTAGGTTAAGGCACAACATGGGTTAGGTTAAGGCACAACGTGGGTTAGGTTAAGGCACAACGTGGGTTAGGTTAAGGCACAACATGGGTTAGGTTAAGGCACAACATGGGTTAGGTTAAGGCACAACATGGGTTAGGTTAAGGCACAACATGGGTTAGGTTAAGGCACAACATGGGTTAGGTTAAGGCACAACATGGGTTAGGTTAAGGTACAACATGGGTTAGGTTAAGGTACAACATGGGTTAGGTTAAGGTACAACATGGGTTAGGTTAAGGTACAACATGGGTTAGGTTAAGGTACAACATGGGTTAGGTTAAGGTACAACATGGGTTAGGTTAAGGTACAACATGGGTTAGGTTAAGGTACAACATGGGTTAGGTTAAGGTACAACATGGGTTAGGTTAAGGTACAACATGGGTTAGGTTAAGGTACAACATGGGTTAGGTTAAGGTACAACATAGGTTAGGTTAAGGTACAACATAGGTTAGGTTAAGGTACAACATAGGTTAGGTTAAGGTACAACATAGGTTAGGTTAAGGTACAACATAGGTTAGGTTAAGGTACAACATAGGTTAGGTTAAGGTACAACATAGGTTAGGTTAAGGTACAACATAGGTTAGGTTAAGGTACAACATAGGTTA
>NW_025728862.1:27500-30000 GCF_021461385.2 Schistocerca piceifrons
TCTCGCGCCCTGACGCGACTAAGGCGAGGGTGAAACACTTCCGGGCGTTGATCTGCAGCCCCAGGTGGGCGAGGGCTGCGGTAGCTGCGTCGATGAGGGACTGCAAGCCCCTCGGGGTCGCTGCAAACAGCAAGACGTCATCTGCAAAGGCCGCAGCGTTGACTCTGCGACCGAGGATCCGAGCTCCGATGTGGGAGGGCAGTTGGCCTAAAACGTAGTCCACCGCAAAGTTGAACAGGAGGGGGGAGAGGGGATCGCCCTGGCGAACGCCCCGTGCTGGCTGCACAGACACGCCCACGCCGGCGCCGTCCGCTATCACTGTCGTGCTGCCCTCGTAGCACCGCTCGACATACTCGACAAAGCAATCCGGCAGGCCATGCGCCTTCAGCACGGGGCGAAGGGCAGCATGATCTACCGAATCGAATGCCTTAGATACGTCGATCGATGCCACAAAGACAGAGCGGCAGGAGCGAACTGCGTCGGTGAGAGCAGTGTCCAAGATGAAGGTATTTTCCAACATCCCATCCCGAGGGATGAATGCCCGCTGACGTTCGTCCACAGCACATGCGCGCATCAGGCGTGACGCGAGAACCTTGTGAAAGGTCCGCGCCAACACCGAGCAGACCGTAATGGGGCGAAAGTCAGCGGGGGATGTTGGTGCAGCCGTTTTCGGGAGAAGGGACGTCCGCGCGCGAAGCAGGCGTTCCGGAAGGGCGCGGGCCAGAAGGAAGAGATTCATCACTTTCACCAGGACTTCGTGCGGCAGGCGCCGCAACTCCGCTGGGGTAAGGCCGTCCGGCCCGGCTGCTGATCCCCTGGGCGGCAACGCGGCGGCGACCTCCTCCTGTGTGAGTCATAGTTACTCCCGCCGTTTACCCGCGCTTGCTTGAATTTCTTCACGTTGACATTCAGAGCACTGGGCAGAAATCACATTGCGTCAACACCCGCTAGGGCCATCGCAATGCTTTGTTTTAATTAGACAGTCGGATTCCCCCAGTCCGTGCCAGTTCTGAGTTGATCGTTGAATGGCGGCCGAAGAGAATCCGCGCACCCGCGCGCCCCCGGAGGAGCACGCTAAGGCGGACGCGGCCTCGCAGCAAGGAAGATCCGTGGGAGGCCAAGGCACGGGACCGAGCTCGGATCCTGCACGCAGGTTGAAGCACCGGGGCGCGAACGCCGCGCAGGCGCGCGCATCCTGCACCGCCGGCCAGCACGAGGCCGACCAACGGCGAGAGCAGACCACGCCCGCGCTAAACGCCCGCACTTACCGGCACCCCTACGGCACTCACCTCGCCCAGGCCCGGCACGTTAGCGCTGACCCACTTCCCGACCAAGCCCGACACGCCCCGATCCTCAGAGCCAATCCTTATCCCGAAGTTACGGATCCAATTTGCCGACTTCCCTTACCTACATTATTCTATCGACTAGAGGCTCTTCACCTTGGAGACCTGCTGCGGATATGGGTACGAACCGGCGCGACACCTCCACGTGGCCCTCTCCCGGATTTTCAAGGTCCGAGGGGAAGATCGGGACACCGCCGCAACTGCGGTGCTCTTCGCGTTCCAAACCCTATCTCCCTGCTAGAGGATTCCAGGGAACTCGAACGCTCATGCAGAAAAGAAAACTCTTCCCCGATCTCCCGACGGCGTCTCCGGGTCCTTTTGGGTTACCCCGACGAGCATCTCTAAAAGAGGGGCCCGACTTGTATCGGTTCCGCTGCCGGGTTCCGGAATAGGAACCGGATTCCCTTTCGCCCAACGGGGGCCAGCACAAAGCGCATCATGCTATGACGGCCCCCATCAACATCGGATTTCTCCTAGGGCTTAGGATCGACTGACTCGTGTGCAACGGCTGTTCACACGAAACCCTTCTCCGCGTCAGCCCTCCAGGGCCTCGCTGGAGTATTTGCTACTACCACCAAGATCTGCACCGACGGCGGCTCCAGGCAGGCTCACGCCCAGACCCTTCTGCGCCCACCGCCGCGACCCTCCTACTCGTCAGGGCTTCGCGGCCGGCCGCAAGGACCGGCCATGACTGCCAGACTGACGGCCGAGTATAGGCACGACGCTTCAGCGCCATCCATTTTCAGGGCTAGTTGCTTCGGCAGGTGAGTTGTTACACACTCCTTAGCGGATTCCGACTTCCATGGCCACCGTCCTGCTGTCTTAAGCAACCAACGCCTTTCATGGTTTCCCATGAGCGTCGATTCGGGCGCCTTAACTCGGCGTTTGGTTCATCCCACAGCGCCAGTTCTGCTTACCAAAAGTGGCCCACTTGGCACTCCGATCCGAGTCGTTTGCTCGCGGCTTCAGCATATCAAGCAAGCCGGAGATCTCACCCATTTAAAGTTTGAGAATAGGTTGAGGTCGTTTCGGCCCCAAGGCCTCTAATCATTCGCTTTACCGGATGAGACTCGTACGAGCACCAGCTATCCTGAGGGAAACTTCGGAGGGAACCAGCTACTAGATGGTTCGATTAGTCTTTCGCCCCTATACCCAGC
>NW_025728862.1:32500-37500 GCF_021461385.2 Schistocerca piceifrons
AATCCTTCCGGTGTCCGGGCCTGGTGAGGTTTCCCGTGTTGAGTCAAATTAAGCCGCAGGCTCCACTCCTGGTGGTGCCCTTCCGTCAATTCCTTTAAGTTTCAGCTTTGCAACCATACTTCCCCCGGAACCCAAAAGCTTTGGTTTCCCGGAGGCTGCCCGCCGAGTCATCGGAGGAACTGCGGCGGATCGCTGGCTGGCATCGTTTATGGTTAGAACTAGGGCGGTATCTGATCGCCTTCGAACCTCTAACTTTCGTTCTTGATTAATGAAAACATACTTGGCAAATGCTTTCGCTTCTGTTCGTCTTGCGACGATCCAAGAATTTCACCTCTAACGTCGCAATACGAATGCCCCCGCCTGTCCCTATTAATCATTACCTCGGGTTCCGAAAACCAACAAAATAGAACCGAGGTCCTATTCCATTATTCCATGCACACAGTATTCAGGCGGGCTTGCCTGCTTTAAGCACTCTAATTTGTTCAAAGTAAACGTGCCGGCCCACCGAGACACTCAATAAAGAGCACCCTGGTAGGATTTCAACGGGGTCCGCCTCGGGACGCACGAGCACGCACGAGGCGGTCGCACGCCTTCGGCTCGCCCCACCGGCAGGACGTCCCACGATACATGCCAGTTAAACACCGACGGGCGGTGAACCAACAGCGTGGGACACAAATCCAACTACGAGCTTTTTAACCGCAACAACTTTAATATACGCTATTGGAGCTGGAATTACCGCGGCTGCTGGCACCAGACTTGCCCTCCAATAGATACTCGTTAAAGGATTTAAAGTGTACTCATTCCGATTACGGGGCCTCGGATGAGTCCCGTATCGTTATTTTTCGTCACTACCTCCCCGTGCCGGGAGTGGGTAATTTGCGCGCCTGCTGCCTTCCTTGGATGTGGTAGCCGTTTCTCAGGCTCCCTCTCCGGAATCGAACCCTGATTCCCCGTTACCCGTTACAACCATGGTAGGCGCAGAACCTACCATCGACAGTTGATAAGGCAGACATTTGAAAGATGCGTCGCCGGTACGAGGACCGTGCGATCAGCCCAAAGTTATTCAGAGTCACCAAGGCAAACGGACCGGACGAGCCGACCGATTGGTTTTGATCTAATAAAAGCGTCCCTTCCATCTCTGGTCGGGACTCTGTTTGCATGTATTAGCTCTAGAATTACCACAGTTATCCAAGTAACGTGGGTACGATCTAAGGAACCATAACTGATTTAATGAGCCATTCGCGGTTTCACCTTAATGCGGCTTGTACTGAGACATGCATGGCTTAATCTTTGAGACAAGCATATGACTACTGGCAGGATCAACCAGGGAGCTGCGTCAACTAGAGCTGAGCAGCCGGCCGCCCGGGAGTGTGTCCCGGGGGCCCGCGCGAACACGCAAGCGTCCGCTCAATCATTCTGCAAACAGGAGGAGGCTGAGCTCCCCTGCACAATACACCTCGAAACCCTCTCAGGTCCCGGCGGCGCGCAGCGCCGTCCCAAGTACTTGGTCGGGTTCGAGAGAGGCGCAATCGCCCGGAGTTAGGCGAGTAGACGCTTTCGGTGCGACCACCCGTGCTCCCAACTGAGCTTGCCGCTGCCGACAGAGGCCCGGGAGCGTGCTGTCGTGGCATTGCCGGCGGGAGACAACACGCGCCACCTACGGTGACCGGCAGCTCCAACGCCAGCGCCACAGAAGGACAAAAGCCCCACTTGGGTGCCGAAGCGAACTCTCCCAGCACAGCGCACGCGCCAACACATCCGCACAGCTGCGATACAAACCACCAGCGAGAACCGCTGGGGCGACCGAGCAGCAGACGGCGTCGCGGCGCCGAGCGCCGGGCGGCGGCGCATCCTCAACGCACACAGTCCTCAATCGGACCAGCACACTGAAGATGTCCACCGCGCTTCGCACCGGGCCCGCGAGGACCTACTTTGGCCGCACGGCGCCGCGCGCAGGGTGCGCCGGCGCGCAGCTGCGACGCCTGCCGCGTCCGTCGGCCGGCGCGCCTGCCACTGGCCGCCCCCACCAGCCGGCTGTAGCGCGTGCGCCCACGCACCGCGCGGCCAGCACGCCGGGAGGCGCCCCCTCACCGGCCGGGGACGGTCCCACCCAGCCACCGCCGCGTATCGCTTCACACCCAGATGCCGTTCAGTTTCGTCGGCATGGTGGGTATCGCTGGAACAACCGGTTCGTACCTCAACCTATCGTCGCCATCACCGATTCACCCCTAGCGAGAACAACCGCACCACAACAGGTTACCATTTGTTCATTTGCGTAACTTCACCAGAAAACGCAGGCGTCCATCGCCATTTGCAACTTCAACGATTATTGCATGCCTGTGTCAGGTGTCACGCCACACTACGTCTGCCCACATACACGCAACAAAATGTGCACGCCTAGACAATACGTGGAAGGTGGCCCCCGTACGTATGCGATGTCCATTGCTCGAACGACTGTCAACCGGCCTCTGTAGCATGTCGCAGATATGGAACGCGGTGCACCATGCCATCACGGTGTGTGAGGAGAGACGACTAGGTCCGAATACATCAACAGACAGCTCATGCTGATCGCCATCCACGGCGTCCGTTCCTCCCACACGTCTCTATGGCGTACCACACTGCAATCCAGCTCTCATAGGGAGACGACACGTAGCTGCGTGCACAATATTTGCACTGTATGGTCCGCCGTTTTTGGGCGCAGTCGTTGTACGGTCACACATGTGCCACGATGTATCATTCGGTACATAAGGACGAATGTGCAGTACAGATTGTGGTTTACGCGTACGACATTAGCGGACGGTTGACACAGGCCGCACCACAACGTAGCCTGAGTACGTCGCATGCGAAGGGCATTGAACATGCAAACTTCTCACCAACCAGCTTGCGAAGGCAGGGGGGCAAGGTGGGGACGTGGGGAGGGGCGGCATGTACGTCCTGCTGCCATCCACATTACAGTGTACAGCAGGAGCATGTGGAAAGTCAGCAAGACTTGCAAGGTGTTTAACATGAAGCGATACACAGGGGAGCGGGCAGTGCGAGTAGCGAACTATATTGCGAGGGTTGCGGGTGGGCAACACTACACTAATTGAACGAGTCGTATAACAATTACAGAGCAGGTTTAGGCGACAACATGGGTTACGTTAGGGGACAACGTGGGTTACGTTAGGGGACAACGTGGGTTACTTTAGGGGACAACGTGGGTTAGGTTAAGGCACAACGTGGGTTAGGTTAAGGCACAACGTGGGTTAGGTTAAGGCACAACGTGGGTTAGGTTAAGGCACAACGTGGGTTAGGTTAAGGCACAACGTGGGTTAGGTTAAGGCACAACGTGGGTTAGGTTAAGGCACAACGTGGGTTAGGTTAAGGCACAACATGGGTTAGGTTAAGGCACAACATGGGTTAGGTTAAGGCACAACGTGGGTTAGGTTAAGGCACAACGTGGGTTAGGTTAAGGCACAACGTGGGTTAGGTTAAGGCACAACATGGGTTAGGTTAAGGCACAACATGGGTTAGGTTAAGGCACAACATGGGTTAGGTTAAGGCACAACATGGGTTAGGTTAAGGCACAACATGGGTTAGGTTAAGGCACAACATGGGTTAGGTTAAGGCACAACATGGGTTAGGTTAAGGCACAACGTGGGTTAGGTTAAGGCACAACGTGGGTTAGGTTAAGGCACAACATGGGTTAGGTTAAGGCACAACATGGGTTAGGTTAAGGCACAACATGGGTTAGGTTAAGGCACAACATGGGTTAGGTTAAGGCACAACATGGGTTAGGTTAAGGCACAACATGGGTTAGGTTAAGGTACAACATGGGTTAGGTTAAGGTACAACATGGGTTAGGTTAAGGTACAACATGGGTTAGGTTAAGGTACAACATGGGTTAGGTTAAGGTACAACATGGGTTAGGTTAAGGTACAACATGGGTTAGGTTAAGGTACAACATGGGTTAGGTTAAGGTACAACATGGGTTAGGTTAAGGTACAACATGGGTTAGGTTAAGGTACAACATGGGTTAGGTTAAGGTACAACATAGGTTAGGTTAAGGTACAACATAGGTTAGGTTAAGGTACAACATAGGTTAGGTTAAGGTACAACATAGGTTAGGTTAAGGTACAACATAGGTTAGGTTAAGGTACAACATAGGTTAGGTTAAGGTACAACATAGGTTAGGTTAAGGTACAACATAGGTTAGGTTAAGGTACAACATAGGTTAGGTTAAGGTACAACATAGGTTAGGTTAAGGTACAACATAGGTTAGGTTAAGGTACAACATAGGTTAGGTTAAGGTACAACATAGGTTAGGTTAGGTTAGGTTAGGTTACACGTTGTTGTAAGGAAAGGTGTAGGGGGGGGGGGGGGGGGCGGCAGGTTCGTTGATAGTGATTATAGTAAGTGAATGCTTGTGACATGATCAGATTTGTCACGTCAGGATGCACCTTTGGCTTATTAGAGGCGGCGCTCCAATTCTATGCTTGTGTGAGACCTGTGTCTTTGACTCATGTCATTGTTTGTGCGCTGTGACAGGAGGTACTATTGTGATGTTGGGTGCACCGTTGTATAGGACATGTGTGGGTGTTGGTGCCTGGTCTGCGCAATGGTGGATGTCGAAAGGCTGGGATATTGTATTTTCCGCATGGACCTCCTGGTCTGGTTGTGATAGTGTGGATTGTGTAATGTGGCGGAGAAGATGCACTGGATGTTGTTCCATGCTGGTGCTTACATATTGTATGTGCGCCTGTTAGAAGCAGAGAGTGGTGCGTGATCAGAGTGTCTGGCTGACGTGTGGTTCCCATTGTGGGCAGACTCTTTCAGCATGTATACGGACAGTTGTGTATATTTGCTGTAGTTTGATGGCTCTGCATTGATTACTAATCAGCGCCGTGTGTACGGGTAATCTGGTTCCAGTCCAAAATGTTCCATCTGTGTACATTAGTGACAAAGACTCCCCCCATGCAGTGGGGCTCGGTCTGTTATAGCTCTTCCGCGTAATATATTTG
>NW_025728863.1:0-64496 GCF_021461385.2 Schistocerca piceifrons
AGTGTTCTGACGTACTTCAGACACTTCCTACTTGCATTTTTTAACATAATTGACACGATCGAGCATTATAAAACTTAATCTGGGCAATGTTTGCACTTGCAGCCGATGACTGCATTTCCTGTGCCTCTATATGGCAGCGCTGAGTAGCAGTGTGTGGAAACGAAAGACAGGGACGGACGTAAAGCAATCAGTACGAATAAGAAAGTATGCAGGGCCTCTGGTAGCTCAGTTGGTAGAGCGGTGGACTGTAGTGGAAGATTCACAGTTATCCATAGGTCGCTGGTTCAAATCCGGCCCAGAGGACTGTTTTTCTAATCTCAGGAGCAAAGAGGCTCCAGAGCATGCCCACTCGGTCAGAACCTCCCTATGTTTTAAACCTATTTTAAAGGAAATTCATTTGCTCAGCTTCTAGTAGCTAGTTGATAATCATGGGATTCTTAGCCTTCGTAGGATAATGATATTTCTTCGAATTATAGTAAAATTGCTTGCTCTTACAGGCATTACTCGTTTAATGTGCTATATAGGTCACATAGTCGCACCAATATTCAGCCGTTTCATAGACATCTCGTTTTTAATACAAACGTAGAAACTACACCCCTGAGCCTATCGCTGTTACTTCCTCGGCGAGAAACGCTTATTACAGAAAATTTAGACTAAACGAAGGTTCCACCGAGATTCGAACTCGGATCGCTGGATTCAGAGTCCAGAGTGCTAACCGTTACACCATGGAACCAGACAGGAGAATGGGACTCGTAAATACACTTAGCAGTGTTCTGACGTACTTCAGACACTTCCTACTTGCATTTTTTAACATAATTGACACGATCGAGCATTATAAAACTTAATCTGGGCAATGTTTGCACTTGCAGCCGATGACTGCATTTCCTGTGCGTCTATATGGCAGCGCTGAGTAGCAGTGTGTGGAAACGAAAGACAGGGACGGACGTAAAGCAATCAGTACGAATAAGAAAGTATGCAGGGCCTCTGGTAGCTCAGTTGGTAGAGCGGTGGACTGTAGTGGAAGATTCACAGTTATCCATAGGTCGCTGGTTCAAATCCGGCCCAGAGGACTGTTTTTCTAATCTCAGGAGCAAAGAGGCTCCAGAGCATGCCCACTCGGTCAGAACCTCCCTATGTTTTAAACCTATTTTAAAGGAAATTCATTTGCTCAGCTTCTAGTAGGTAGTTGATAATCATGGGATTCTTAGCCTTCGTAGGATAATGATATTTCTTCGAATTATAGTAAAATTGCTTGCTCTTACAGGCATTACTCGTTTAATGTGCTATATAGGTCACATAGTCGCACCAATATTCAGCCGTTTCATAGACATCTCGTTTTTAATACAAACGTAGAAACTACACCCCTGAGCCTATCGCTGTTACTTCCTCGGCGAGAAACGCTTATTACAGAAAATTTAGACTAAACGAAGGTTCCACCGAGATTCGAACTCGGATCGCTGGATTCAGAGTCCAGAGTGCTAACCGTTACACCATGGAACCAGACAGGAGAATGGGACTCGTAAATACACTTAGCAGTGTTCTGACGTACTTCAGACACTTCCTACTTGCATTTTTTAACATAATTGACACGATCGAGCATTATAAAACTTAATCTGGGCAATGTTTGCACTTGCAGCCGATGACTGCATTTCCTGTGCGTCTATATGGCAGCGCTGAGTAGCAGTGTGTGGAAACGAAAGACAGGGACGGACGTAAAGCAATCAGTACGAATAAGAAAGTATGCAGGGCCTCTGGTAGCTCAGTTGGTAGAGCGGTGGACTGTAGTGGAAGATTCACAGTTATCCATAGGTCGCTGGTTCAAATCCGGCCCAGAGGACTGTTTTTCTAATCTCAGGAGCAAAGAGGCTCCAGAGCATGCCCACTCGGTCAGAACCTCCCTATGTTTTAAACCTATTTTAAAGGAAATTCATTTGCTCAGCTTCTAGTAGCTAGTTGATAATCATGGGATTCTTAGCCTTCGTAGGATAATGATATTTCTTCGAATTATAGTAAAATTGCTTGCTCTTACAGGCATTGCTCGTTTAATGTGCTATATATGTCACATAGTCGCACCAATATTCAGCCGTTTCATAGACATCTCGTTTTTAATACAAACGTAGAAACTACACCCCTGAGCCTATCGCTGTTACTTCCTCGGCGAGAAACGCTTATTACAGAAAATTTAGACTAAACGAAGGTTCCACCGAGATTCGAACTCGGATCGCTGGATTCAGAGTCCAGAGTGCTAACCGTTACACCATGGAACCAGACAGGAGAATGGGACTCGTAAATACACTTAGCAGTGTTCTGACGTACTTCAGACACTTCCTACTTGCATTTTTTAACATAATTGACACGATCGAGCATTATAAAACTTAATCTGGGCAATGTTTGCACTTGCAGCCGATGACTGCATTTCCTGTGCGTCTATATGGCAGCGCTGAGTAGCAGTGTGTGGAAACGAAAGACAGGGACGGACGTAAAGCAATCAGTACGAATAAGAAAGTATGCAGGGCCTCTGGTAGCTCAGTTGGTAGAGCGGTGGACTGTAGTGGAAGATTCACAGTTATCCATAGGTCGCTGGTTCAAATCCGGCCCAGAGGACTGTTTTTCTAATCTCAGGAGCAAAGAGGCTCCAGAGCATGCCCACTCGGTCAGAACCTCCCTATGTTTTAAACCTATTTTAAAGGAAATTCATTTGCTCAGCTTCTAGTAGCTAGTTGATAATCATGGGATTCTTAGCCTTCGTAGGATAATGATATTTCTTCGAATTATAGTAAAATTGCTTGCTCTTACAGGCATTACTCGTTTAATGTGCTATATAGGTCACATAGTCGCACCAATATTCAGCCGTTTCATAGACATCTCGTTTTTAATACAAACGTAGAAACTACACCCCTGAGCCTATCGCTGTTACTTCCTCGGCGAGAAACGCTTATTACAGAAAATTTAGACTAAACGAAGGTTCCACCGAGATTCGAACTCGGATCGCTGGATTCAGAGTCCAGAGTGCTAACCGTTACACCATGGAACCAGACAGGAGAATGGGACTCGTAAATACACTTAGCAGTGTTCTGACGTACTTCAGACACTTCCTACTTGCATTTTTTAACATAATTGACACGATCGAGCATTATAAAACTTAATCTGGGCAATGTTTGCACTTGCAGCCGATGACTGCATTTCCTGTGCGTCTATATGGCAGCGCTGAGTAGCAGTGTGTGGAAACGAAAGACAGGGACGGACGTAAAGCAATCAGTACGAATAAGAAAGTATGCAGGGCCTCTGGTAGCTCAGTTGGTAGAGCGGTGGACTGTAGTGGAAGATTCACAGTTATCCATAGGTCGCTGGTTCAAATCCGGCCCAGAGGACTGTTTTTCTAATCTCAGGAGCAAAGAGGCTCCAGAGCATGCCCACTCGGTCAGAACCTCCCTATGTTTTAAACCTATTTTAAAGGAAATTCATTTGCTCAGCTTCTAGTAGGTAGTTGATAATCATGGGATTCTTAGCCTTCGTAGGATAATGATATTTCTTCGAATTATAGTAAAATTGCTTGCTCTTACAGGCATTACTCGTTTAATGTGCTATATAGGTCACATAGTCGCACCAATATTCAGCCGTTTCATAGACATCTCGTTTTTAATACAAACGTAGAAACTACACCCCTGAGCCTATCGCTGTTACTTCCTCGGCGAGAAACGCTTATTACAGAAAATTTAGACTAAACGAAGGTTCCACCGAGATTCGAACTCGGATCGCTGGATTCAGAGTCCAGAGTGCTAACCGTTACACCATGGAACCAGACAGGAGAATGGGACTCGTAAATACACTTAGCAGTGTTCTGACGTACTTCAGACACTTCCTACTTGCATTTTTTAACATAATTGACACGATCGAGCATTATAAAACTTAATCTGGGCAATGTTTGCACTTGCAGCCGATGACTGCATTTCCTGTGCGTCTATATGGCAGCGCTGAGTAGCAGTGTGTGGAAACGAAAGACAGGGACGGACGTAAAGCAATCAGTACGAATAAGAAAGTATGCAGGGCCTCTGGTAGCTCAGTTGGTAGAGCGGTGGACTGTAGTGGAAGATTCACAGTTATCCATAGGTCGCTGGTTCAAATCCGGCCCAGAGGACTGTTTTTCTAATCTCAGGAGCAAAGAGGCTCCAGAGCATGCCCACTCGGTCAGAACCTCCCTATGTTTTAAACCTATTTTAAAGGAAATTCATTTGCTCAGCTTCTAGTAGCTAGTTGATAATCATGGGATTCTTAGCCTTCGTAGGATAATGATATTTCTTCGAATTATAGTAAAATTGCTTGCTCTTACAGGCATTACTCGTTTAATGTGCTATATAGGTCACATAGTCGCACCAATATTCAGCCGTTTCATAGACATCTCGTTTTTAATACAAACGTAGAAACTACACCCCTGAGCCTATCGCTGTTACTTCCTCGGCGAGAAACGCTTATTACAGAAAATTTAGACTAAACGAAGGTTCCACCGAGATTCGAACTCGGATCGCTGGATTCAGAGTCCAGAGTGCTAACCGTTACACCATGGAACCAGACAGGAGAATGGGACTCGTAAATACACTTAGCAGTGTTCTGACGTACTTCAGACACTTCCTACTTGCATTTTTTAACATAATTGACACGATCGAGCATTATAAAACTTAATCTGGGCAATGTTTGCACTTGCAGCCGATGACTGCATTTCCTGTGCGTCTATATGGCAGCGCTGAGTAGCAGTGTGTGGAAACGAAAGACAGGGACGGACGTAAAGCAATCAGTACGAATAAGAAAGTATGCAGGGCCTCTGGTAGCTCAGTTGGTAGAGCGGTGGACTGTAGTGGAAGATTCACAGTTATCCATAGGTCGCTGGTTCAAATCCGGCCCAGAGGACTGTTTTTCTAATCTCAGGAGCAAAGAGGCTCCAGAGCATGCCCACTCGGTCAGAACCTCCCTATGTTTTAAACCTATTTTAAAGGAAATTCATTTGCTCAGCTTCTAGTAGCTAGTTGATAATCATGGGATTCTTAGCCTTCGTAGGATAATGATATTTCTTCGAATTATAGTAAAATTGCTTGCTCTTACAGGCATTACTCGTTTAATGTGCTATATATGTCACATAGTCGCACCAATATTCAGCCGTTTCATAGACATCTCGTTTTTAATACAAACGTAGAAACTACACCCCTGAGCCTATCGCTGTTACTTCCTCGGCGAGAAACGCTTATTACAGAAAATTTAGACTAAACGAAGGTTCCACCGAGATTCGAACTCGGATCGCTGGATTCAGAGTCCAGAGTGCTAACCGTTACACCATGGAGCCAGACAGGAGAATGGGACTCGTAAATACACTTAGCAGTGTTCTGACGTACTTCAGACACTTCCTACTTGCATTTTTTAACATAATTGACACGATCGAGCATTATAAAACTTAATCTGGGCAATGTTTGCACTTGCAGCCGATGACTGCATTTCCTGTGCGTCTATATGGCAGCGCTGAGTAGCAGTGTGTGGAAACGAAAGACAGGGACGGACGTAAAGCAATCAGTACGAATAAGAAAGTATGCAGGGCCTCTGGTAGCTCAGTTGGTAGAGCGGTGGACTGTAGTGGAAGATTCACAGTTATCCATAGGTCGCTGGTTCAAATCCGGCCCAGAGGACTGTTTTTCTAATCTCAGGAGCAAAGAGGCTCCAGAGCATGCCCACTCGGTCAGAACCTCCCTATGTTTTAAACCTATTTTAAAGGAAATTCATTTGCTCAGCTTCTAGTAGCTAGTTGATAATCATGGGATTCTTAGCCTTCGTAGGATAATGATATTTCTTCGAATTATAGTAAAATTGCTTGCTCTTACAGGCATTACTCGTTTAATGTGCTATATAGGTCACATAGTCGCACCAATATTCAGCCGTTTCATAGACATCTCGTTTTTAATACAAACGTAGAAACTACACCCCTGAGCCTATCGCTGTTACTTCCTCGGCGAGAAACGCTTATTACAGAAAATTTAGACTAAACGAAGGTTCCACCGAGATTCGAACTCGGATCGCTGGATTCAGAGTCCAGAGTGCTAACCGTTACACCATGGAACCAGACAGGAGAATGGGACTCGTAAATACACTTAGCAGTGTTCTGACGTACTTCAGACACTTCCTACTTGCATTTTTTAACATAATTGACACGATCGAGCATTATAAAACTTAATCTGGGCAATGTTTGCACTTGCAGCCGATGACTGCATTTCCTGTGCGTCTATATGGCAGCGCTGAGTAGCAGTGTGTGGAAACGAAAGACAGGGACGGACGTAAAGCAATCAGTACGAATAAGAAAGTATGCAGGGCCTCTGGTAGCTCAGTTGGTAGAGCGGTGGACTGTAGTGGAAGATTCACAGTTATCCATAGGTCGCTGGTTCAAATCCGGCCCAGAGGACTGTTTTTCTAATCTCAGGAGCAAAGAGGCTCCAGAGCATGCCCACTCGGTCAGAACCTCCCTATGTTTTAAACCTATTTTAAAGGAAATTCATTTGCTCAGCTTCTAGTAGGTAGTTGATAATCATGGGATTCTTAGCCTTCGTAGGATAATGATATTTCTTCGAATTATAGTAAAATTGCTTGCTCTTACAGGCATTACTCGTTTAATGTGCTATATATGTCACATAGTCGCACCAATATTCAGCCGTTTCATAGACATCTCGTTTTTAATACAAACGTAGAAACTACACCCCTGAGCCTATCGCTGTTACTTCCTCGGCGAGAAACGCTTATTACAGAAAATTTAGACTAAACGAAGGTTCCACCGAGATTCGAACTCGGATCGCTGGATTCAGAGTCCAGAGTGCTAACCGTTACACCATGGAACCAGACAGGAGAATGGGACTCGTAAATACACTTAGCAGTGTTCTGACGTACTTCAGACACTTCCTACTTGCATTTTTTAACATAATTGACACGATCGAGCATTATAAAACTTAATCTGGGCAATGTTTGCACTTGCAGCCGATGACTGCATTTCCTGTGCGTCTATATGGCAGCGCTGAGTAGCAGTGTGTGGAAACGAAAGACAGGGACGGACGTAAAGCAATCAGTACGAATAAGAAAGTATGCAGGGCCTCTGGTAGCTCAGTTGGTAGAGCGGTGGACTGTAGTGGAAGATTCACAGTTATCCATAGGTCGCTGGTTCAAATCCGGCCCAGAGGACTGTTTTTCTAATCTCAGGAGCAAAGAGGCTCCAGAGCATGCCCACTCGGTCAGAACCTCCCTATGTTTTAAACCTATTTTAAAGGAAATTCATTTGCTCAGCTTCTAGTAGCTAGTTGATAATCATGGGATTCTTAGCCTTCGTAGGATAATGATATTTCTTCGAATTATAGTAAAATTGCTTGCTCTTACAGGCATTACTCGTTTAATGTGCTATATAGGTCACATAGTCGCACCAATATTCAGCCGTTTCATAGACATCTCGTTTTTAATACAAACGTAGAAACTACACCCCTGAGCCTATCGCTGTTACTTCCTCGGCGAGAAACGCTTATTACAGAAAATTTAGACTAAACGAAGGTTCCACCGAGATTCGAACTCGGATCGCTGGATTCAGAGTCCAGAGTGCTAACCGTTACACCATGGAACCAGACAGGAGAATGGGACTCGTAAATACACTTAGCAGTGTTCTGACGTACTTCAGACACTTCCTACTTGCATTTTTTAACATAATTGACACGATCGAGCATTATAAAACTTAATCTGGGCAATGTTTGCACTTGCAGCCGATGACTGCATTTCCTGTGCGTCTATATGGCAGCGCTGAGTAGCAGTGTGTGGAAACGAAAGACAGGGACGGACGTAAAGCAATCAGTACGAATAAGAAAGTATGCAGGGCCTCTGGTAGCTCAGTTGGTAGAGCGGTGGACTGTAGTGGAAGATTCACAGTTATCCATAGGTCGCTGGTTCAAATCCGGCCCAGAGGACTGTTTTTCTAATCTCAGGAGCAAAGAGGCTCCAGAGCATGCCCACTCGGTCAGAACCTCCCTATGTTTTAAACCTATTTTAAAGGAAATTCATTTGCTCAGCTTCTAGTAGGTAG
Organism: Schistocerca piceifrons; assembly: GCF_021461385.2. Taxonomy (NCBI): domain Eukaryota; kingdom Metazoa; phylum Arthropoda; class Insecta; order Orthoptera; family Acrididae; genus Schistocerca; species Schistocerca piceifrons. The sequence goes on from NW_025728863.1 coordinate 8,090, forward strand.
TTGATAATCATGGGATTCTTAGCCTTCGTAGGATAATGATATTTCTTCGAATTATAGTAAAATTGCTTGCTCTTACAGGCATTACTCGTTTAATGTGCTATATATGTCACATAGTCGCACCAATATTCAGCCGTTTCATAGACATCTCGTTTTTAATACAAACGTAGAAACTACACCCCTGAGCCTATCGCTGTTACTTCCTCGGCGAGAAACGCTTATTACAGAAAATTTAGACTAAACGAAGGTTCCACCGAGATTCGAACTCGGATCGCTGGATTCAGAGTCCAGAGTGCTAACCGTTACACCATGGAACCAGACAGGAGAATGGGACTCGTAAATACACTTAGCAGTGTTCTGACGTACTTCAGACACTTCCTACTTGCATTTTTTAACATAATTGACACGATCGAGCATTATAAAACTTAATCTGGGCAATGTTTGCACTTGCAGCCGATGACTGCATTTCCTGTGCGTCTATATGGCAGCGCTGAGTAGCAGTGTGTGGAAACGAAAGACAGGGACGGACGTAAAGCAATCAGTACGAATAAGAAAGTATGCAGGGCCTCTGGTAGCTCAGTTGGTAGAGCGGTGGACTGTAGTGGAAGATTCACAGTTATCCATAGGTCGCTGGTTCAAATCCGGCCCAGAGGACTGTTTTTCTAATCTCAGGAGCAAAGAGGCTCCAGAGCATGCCCACTCGGTCAGAACCTCCCTATGTTTTAAACCTATTTTAAAGGAAATTCATTTGCTCAGCTTCTAGTAGCTAGTTGATAATCATGGGATTCTTAGCCTTCGTAGGATAATGATATTTCTTCGAATTATAGTAAAATTGCTTGCTCTTACAGGCATTACTCGTTTAATGTGCTATATAGGTCACATAGTCGCACCAATATTCAGCCGTTTCATAGACATCTCGTTTTTAATACAAACGTAGAAACTACACCCCTGAGCCTATCGCTGTTACTTCCTCGGCGAGAAACGCTTATTACAGAAAATTTAGACTAAACGAAGGTTCCACCGAGATTCGAACTCGGATCGCTGGATTCAGAGTCCAGAGTGCTAACCGTTACACCATGGAACCAGACAGGAGAATGGGACTCGTAAATACACTTAGCAGTGTTCTGACGTACTTCAGACACTTCCTACTTGCATTTTTTAACATAATTGACACGATCGAGCATTATAAAACTTAATCTGGGCAATGTTTGCACTTGCAGCCGATGACTGCATTTCCTGTGCGTCTATATGGCAGCGCTGAGTAGCAGTGTGTGGAAACGAAAGACAGGGACGGACGTAAAGCAATCAGTACGAATAAGAAAGTATGCAGGGCCTCTGGTAGCTCAGTTGGTAGAGCGGTGGACTGTAGTGGAAGATTCACAGTTATCCATAGGTCGCTGGTTCAAATCCGGCCCAGAGGACTGTTTTTCTAATCTCAGGAGCAAAGAGGCTCCAGAGCATGCCCACTCGGTCAGAACCTCCCTATGTTTTAAACCTATTTTAAAGGAAATTCATTTGCTCAGCTTCTAGTAGGTAGTTGATAATCATGGGATTCTTAGCCTTCGTAGGATAATGATATTTCTTCGAATTATAGTAAAATTGCTTGCTCTTACAGGCATTACTCGTTTAATGTGCTATATATGTCACATAGTCGCACCAATATTCAGCCGTTTCATAGACATCTCGTTTTTAATACAAACGTAGAAACTACACCCCTGAGCCTATCGCTGTTACTTCCTCGGCGAGAAACGCTTATTACAGAAAATTTAGACTAAACGAAGGTTCCACCGAGATTCGAACTCGGATCGCTGGATTCAGAGTCCAGAGTGCTAACCGTTACACCATGGAACCAGACAGGAGAATGGGACTCGTAAATACACTTAGCAGTGTTCTGACGTACTTCAGACACTTCCTACTTGCATTTTTTAACATAATTGACACGATCGAGCATTATAAAACTTAATCTGGGCAATGTTTGCACTTGCAGCCGATGACTGCATTTCCTGTGCGTCTATATGGCAGCGCTGAGTAGCAGTGTGTGGAAACGAAAGACAGGGACGGACGTAAAGCAATCAGTACGAATAAGAAAGTATGCAGGGCCTCTGGTAGCTCAGTTGGTAGAGCGGTGGACTGTAGTGGAAGATTCACAGTTATCCATAGGTCGCTGGTTCAAATCCGGCCCAGAGGACTGTTTTTCTAATCTCAGGAGCAAAGAGGCTCCAGAGCATGCCCACTCGGTCAGAACCTCCCTATGTTTTAAACCTATTTTAAAGGAAATTCATTTGCTCAGCTTCTAGTAGCTAGTTGATAATCATGGGATTCTTAGCCTTCGTAGGATAATGATATTTCTTCGAATTATAGTAAAATTGCTTGCTCTTACAGGCATTACTCGTTTAATGTGCTATATAGGTCACATAGTCGCACCAATATTCAGCCGTTTCATAGACATCTCGTTTTTAATACAAACGTAGAAACTACACCCCTGAGCCTATCGCTGTTACTTCCTCGGCGAGAAACGCTTATTACAGAAAATTTAGACTAAACGAAGGTTCCACCGAGATTCGAACTCGGATCGCTGGATTCAGAGTCCAGAGTGCTAACCGTTACACCATGGAACCAGACAGGAGAATGGGACTCGTAAATACACTTAGCAGTGTTCTGACGTACTTCAGACACTTCCTACTTGCATTTTTTAACATAATTGACACGATCGAGCATTATAAAACTTAATCTGGGCAATGTTTGCACTTGCAGCCGATGACTGCATTTCCTGTGCGTCTATATGGCAGCGCTGAGTAGCAGTGTGTGGAAACGAAAGACAGGGACGGACGTAAAGCAATCAGTACGAATAAGAAAGTATGCAGGGCCTCTGGTAGCTCAGTTGGTAGAGCGGTGGACTGTAGTGGAAGATTCACAGTTATCCATAGGTCGCTGGTTCAAATCCGGCCCAGAGGACTGTTTTTCTAATCTCAGGAGCAAAGAGGCTCCAGAGCATGCCCACTCGGTCAGAACCTCCCTATGTTTTAAACCTATTTTAAAGGAAATTCATTTGCTCAGCTTCTAGTAGCTAGTTGATAATCATGGGATTCTTAGCCTTCGTAGGATAATGATATTTCTTCGAATTATAGTAAAATTGCTTGCTCTTACAGGCATTACTCGTTTAATGTGCTATATAGGTCACATAGTCGCACCAATATTCAGCCGTTTCATAGACATCTCGTTTTTAATACAAACGTAGAAACTACACCCCTGAGCCTATCGCTGTTACTTCCTCGGCGAGAAACGCTTATTACAGAAAATTTAGACTAAACGAAGGTTCCACCGAGATTCGAACTCGGATCGCTGGATTCAGAGTCCAGAGTGCTAACCGTTACACCATGGAACCAGACAGGAGAATGGGACTCGTAAATACACTTAGCAGTGTTCTGACGTACTTCAGACACTTCCTACTTGCATTTTTTAACATAATTGACACGATCGAGCATTATAAAACTTAATCTGGGCAATGTTTGCACTTGCAGCCGATGACTGCATTTCCTGTGCGTCTATATGGCAGCGCTGAGTAGCAGTGTGTGGAAACGAAAGACAGGGACGGACGTAAAGCAATCAGTACGAATAAGAAAGTATGCAGGGCCTCTGGTAGCTCAGTTGGTAGAGCGGTGGACTGTAGTGGAAGATTCACAGTTATCCATAGGTCGCTGGTTCAAATCCGGCCCAGAGGACTGTTTTTCTAATCTCAGGAGCAAAGAGGCTCCAGAGCATGCCCACTCGGTCAGAACCTCCCTATGTTTTAAACCTATTTTAAAGGAAATTCATTTGCTCAGCTTCTAGTAGGTAGTTGATAATCATGGGATTCTTAGCCTTCGTAGGATAATGATATTTCTTCGAATTATAGTAAAATTGCTTGCTCTTACAGGCATTACTCGTTTAATGTGCTATATATGTCACATAGTCGCACCAATATTCAGCCGTTTCATAGACATCTCGTTTTTAATACAAACGTAGAAACTACACCCCTGAGCCTATCGCTGTTACTTCCTCGGCGAGAAACGCTTATTACAGAAAATTTAGACTAAACGAAGGTTCCACCGAGATTCGAACTCGGATCGCTGGATTCAGAGTCCAGAGTGCTAACCGTTACACCATGGAACCAGACAGGAGAATGGGACTCGTAAATACACTTAGCAGTGTTCTGACGTACTTCAGACACTTCCTACTTGCATTTTTTAACATAATTGACACGATCGAGCATTATAAAACTTAATCTGGGCAATGTTTGCACTTGCAGCCGATGACTGCATTTCCTGTGCGTCTATATGGCAGCGCTGAGTAGCAGTGTGTGGAAACGAAAGACAGGGACGGACGTAAAGCAATCAGTACGAATAAGAAAGTATGCAGGGCCTCTGGTAGCTCAGTTGGTAGAGCGGTGGACTGTAGTGGAAGATTCACAGTTATCCATAGGTCGCTGGTTCAAATCCGGCCCAGAGGACTGTTTTTCTAATCTCAGGAGCAAAGAGGCTCCAGAGCATGCCCACTCGGTCAGAACCTCCCTATGTTTTAAACCTATTTTAAAGGAAATTCATTTGCTCAGCTTCTAGTAGCTAGTTGATAATCATGGGATTCTTAGCCTTCGTAGGATAATGATATTTCTTCGAATTATAGTAAAATTGCTTGCTCTTACAGGCATTACTCGTTTAATGTGCTATATAGGTCACATAGTCGCACCAATATTCAGCCGTTTCATAGACATCTCGTTTTTAATACAAACGTAGAAACTACACCCCTGAGCCTATCGCTGTTACTTCCTCGGCGAGAAACGCTTATTACAGAAAATTTAGACTAAACGAAGGTTCCACCGAGATTCGAACTCGGATCGCTGGATTCAGAGTCCAGAGTGCTAACCGTTACACCATGGAACCAGACAGGAGAATGGGACTCGTAAATACACTTAGCAGTGTTCTGACGTACTTCAGACACTTCCTACTTGCATTTTTTAACATAATTGACACGATCGAGCATTATAAAACTTAATCTGGGCAATGTTTGCACTTGCAGCCGATGACTGCATTTCCTGTGCGTCTATATGGCAGCGCTGAGTAGCAGTGTGTGGAAACGAAAGACAGGGACGGACGTAAAGCAATCAGTACGAATAAGAAAGTATGCAGGGCCTCTGGTAGCTCAGTTGGTAGAGCGGTGGACTGTAGTGGAAGATTCACAGTTATCCATAGGTCGCTGGTTCAAATCCGGCCCAGAGGACTGTTTTTCTAATCTCAGGAGCAAAGAGGCTCCAGAGCATGCCCACTCGGTCAGAACCTCCCTATGTTTTAAACCTATTTTAAAGGAAATTCATTTGCTCAGCTTCTAGTAGGTAGTTGATAATCATGGGATTCTTAGCCTTCGTAGGATAATGATATTTCTTCGAATTATAGTAAAATTGCTTGCTCTTACAGGCATTACTCGTTTAATGTGCTATATAGGTCACATAGTCGCACCAATATTCAGCCGTTTCATAGACATCTCGTTTTTAATACAAACGTAGAAACTACACCCCTGAGCCTATCGCTGTTACTTCCTCGGCGAGAAACGCTTATTACAGAAAATTTAGACTAAACGAAGGTTCCACCGAGATTCGAACTCGGATCGCTGGATTCAGAGTCCAGAGTGCTAACCGTTACACCATGGAACCAGACAGGAGAATGGGACTCGTAAATACACTTAGCAGTGTTCTGACGTACTTCAGACACTTCCTACTTGCATTTTTTAACATAATTGACACGATCGAGCATTATAAAACTTAATCTGGGCAATGTTTGCACTTGCAGCCGATGACTGCATTTCCTGTGCGTCTATATGGCAGCGCTGAGTAGCAGTGTGTGGAAACGAAAGACAGGGACGGACGTAAAGCAATCAGTACGAATAAGAAAGTATGCAGGGCCTCTGGTAGCTCAGTTGGTAGAGCGGTGGACTGTAGTGGAAGATTCACAGTTATCCATAGGTCGCTGGTTCAAATCCGGCCCAGAGGACTGTTTTTCTAATCTCAGGAGCAAAGAGGCTCCAGAGCATGCCCACTCGGTCAGAACCTCCCTATGTTTTAAACCTATTTTAAAGGAAATTCATTTGCTCAGCTTCTAGTAGCTAGTTGATAATCATGGGATTCTTAGCCTTCGTAGGATAATGATATTTCTTCGAATTATAGTAAAATTGCTTGCTCTTACAGGCATTACTCGTTTAATGTGCTATATAGGTCACATAGTCGCACCAATATTCAGCCGTTTCATAGACATCTCGTTTTTAATACAAACGTAGAAACTACACCCCTGAGCCTATCGCTGTTACTTCCTCGGCGAGAAACGCTTATTACAGAAAATTTAGACTAAACGAAGGTTCCACCGAGATTCGAACTCGGATCGCTGGATTCAGAGTCCAGAGTGCTAACCGTTACACCATGGAACCAGACAGGAGAATGGGACTCGTAAATTCACTTAGCAGTGTTCTGACGTACTTCAGACACTTCCTACTTGCATTTTTTAACATAATTGACACGATCGAGCATTATAAAACTTAATCTGGGCAATGTTTGCACTTGCAGCCGATGACTGCATTTCCTGTGCGTCTATATGGCAGCGCTGAGTAGCAGTGTGTGGAAACGAAAGACAGGGACGGACGTAAAGCAATCAGTACGAATAAGAAAGTATGCAGGGCCTCTGGTAGCTCAGTTGGTAGAGCGGTGGACTGTAGTGGAAGATTCACAGTTATCCATAGGTCGCTGGTTCAAATCCGGCCCAGAGGACTGTTTTTCTAATCTCAGGAGCAAAGAGGCTCCAGAGCATGCCCACTCGGTCAGAACCTCCCTATGTTTTAAACCTATTTTAAAGGAAATTCATTTGCTCAGCTTCTAGTAGGTAGTTGATAATCATGGGATTCTTAGCCTTCGTAGGATAATGATATTTCTTCGAATTATAGTAAAATTGCTTGCTCTTACAGGCATTACTCGTTTAATGTGCTATATATGTCACATAGTCGCACCAATATTCAGCCGTTTCATAGACATCTCGTTTTTAATACAAACGTAGAAACTACACCCCTGAGCCTATCGCTGTTACTTCCTCGGCGAGAAACGCTTATTACAGAAAATTTAGACTAAACGAAGGTTCCACCGAGATTCGAACTCGGATCGCTGGATTCAGAGTCCAGAGTGCTAACCGTTACACCATGGAACCAGACAGGAGAATGGGACTCGTAAATACACTTAGCAGTGTTCTGACGTACTTCAGACACTTCCTACTTGCATTTTTTAACATAATTGACACGATCGAGCATTATAAAACTTAATCTGGGCAATGTTTGCACTTGCAGCCGATGACTGCATTTCCTGTGCGTCTATATGGCAGCGCTGAGTAGCAGTGTGTGGAAACGAAAGACAGGGACGGACGTAAAGCAATCAGTACGAATAAGAAAGTATGCAGGGCCTCTGGTAGCTCAGTTGGTAGAGCGGTGGACTGTAGTGGAAGATTCACAGTTATCCATAGGTCGCTGGTTCAAATCCGGCCCAGAGGACTGTTTTTCTAATCTCAGGAGCAAAGAGGCTCCAGAGCATGCCCACTCGGTCAGAACCTCCCTATGTTTTAAACCTATTTTAAAGGAAATTCATTTGCTCAGCTTCTAGTAGCTAGTTGATAATCATGGGATTCTTAGCCTTCGTAGGATAATGATATTTCTTCGAATTATAGTAAAATTGCTTGCTCTTACAGGCATTACTCGTTTAATGTGCTATATAGGTCACATAGTCGCACCAATATTCAGCCGTTTCATAGACATCTCGTTTTTAATACAAACGTAGAAACTACACCCCTGAGCCTATCGCTGTTACTTCCTCGGCGAGAAACGCTTATTACAGAAAATTTAGACTAAACGAAGGTTCCACCGAGATTCGAACTCGGATCGCTGGATTCAGAGTCCAGAGTGCTAACCGTTACACCATGGAACCAGACAGGAGAATGGGACTCGTAAATACACTTAGCAGTGTTCTGACGTACTTCAGACACTTCCTACTTGCATTTTTTAACATAATTGACACGATCGAGCATTATAAAACTTAATCTGGGCAATGTTTGCACTTGCAGCCGATGACTGCATTTCCTGTGCGTCTATATGGCAGCGCTGAGTAGCAGTGTGTGGAAACGAAAGACAGGGACGGACGTAAAGCAATCAGTACGAATAAGAAAGTATGCAGGGCCTCTGGTAGCTCAGTTGGTAGAGCGGTGGACTGTAGTGGAAGATTCACAGTTATCCATAGGTCGCTGGTTCAAATCCGGCCCAGAGGACTGTTTTTCTAATCTCAGGAGCAAAGAGGCTCCAGAGCATGCCCACTCGGTCAGAACCTCCCTATGTTTTAAACCTATTTTAAAGGAAATTCATTTGCTCAGCTTCTAGTAGCTAGTTGATAATCATGGGATTCTTAGCCTTCGTAGGATAATGATATTTCTTCGAATTATAGTAAAATTGCTTGCTCTTACAGGCATTACTCGTTTAATGTGCTATATAGGTCACATAGTCGCACCAATATTCAGCCGTTTCATAGACATCTCGTTTTTAATACAAACGTAGAAACTACACCCCTGAGCCTATCGCTGTTACTTCCTCGGCGAGAAACGCTTATTACAGAAAATTTAGACTAAACGAAGGTTCCACCGAGATTCGAACTCGGATCGCTGGATTCAGAGTCCAGAGTGCTAACCGTTACACCATGGAACCAGACAGGAGAATGGGACTCGTAAATTCACTTAGCAGTGTTCTGACGTACTTCAGACACTTCCTACTTGCATTTTTTAACATAATTGACACGATCGAGCATTATAAAACTTAATCTGGGCAATGTTTGCACTTGCAGCCGATGACTGCATTTCCTGTGCGTCTATATGGCAGCGCTGAGTAGCAGTGTGTGGAAACGAAAGACAGGGACGGACGTAAAGCAATCAGTACGAATAAGAAAGTATGCAGGGCCTCTGGTAGCTCAGTTGGTAGAGCGGTGGACTGTAGTGGAAGATTCACAGTTATCCATAGGTCGCTGGTTCAAATCCGGCCCAGAGGACTGTTTTTCTAATCTCAGGAGCAAAGAGGCTCCAGAGCATGCCCACTCGGTCAGAACCTCCCTATGTTTTAAACCTATTTTAAAGGAAATTCATTTGCTCAGCTTCTAGTAGGTAGTTGATAATCATGGGATTCTTAGCCTTCGTAGGATAATGATATTTCTTCGAATTATAGTAAAATTGCTTGCTCTTACAGGCATTACTCGTTTAATGTGCTATATATGTCACATAGTCGCACCAATATTCAGCCGTTTCATAGACATCTCGTTTTTAATACAAACGTAGAAACTACACCCCTGAGCCTATCGCTGTTACTTCCTCGGCGAGAAACGCTTATTACAGAAAATTTAGACTAAACGAAGGTTCCACCGAGATTCGAACTCGGATCGCTGGATTCAGAGTCCAGAGTGCTAACCGTTACACCATGGAACCAGACAGGAGAATGGGACTCGTAAATACACTTAGCAGTGTTCTGACGTACTTCAGACACTTCCTACTTGCATTTTTTAACATAATTGACACGATCGAGCATTATAAAACTTAATCTGGGCAATGTTTGCACTTGCAGCCGATGACTGCATTTCCTGTGCGTCTATATGGCAGCGCTGAGTAGCAGTGTGTGGAAACGAAAGACAGGGACGGACGTAAAGCAATCAGTACGAATAAGAAAGTATGCAGGGCCTCTGGTAGCTCAGTTGGTAGAGCGGTGGACTGTAGTGGAAGATTCACAGTTATCCATAGGTCGCTGGTTCAAATCCGGCCCAGAGGACTGTTTTTCTAATCTCAGGAGCAAAGAGGCTCCAGAGCATGCCCACTCGGTCAGAACCTCCCTATGTTTTAAACCTATTTTAAAGGAAATTCATTTGCTCAGCTTCTAGTAGCTAGTTGATAATCATGGGATTCTTAGCCTTCGTAGGATAATGATATTTCTTCGAATTATAGTAAAATTGCTTGCTCTTACAGGCATTACTCGTTTAATGTGCTATATAGGTCACATAGTCGCACCAATATTCAGCCGTTTCATAGACATCTCGTTTTTAATACAAACGTAGAAACTACACCCCTGAGCCTATCGCTGTTACTTCCTCGGCGAGAAACGCTTATTACAGAAAATTTAGACTAAACGAAGGTTCCACCGAGATTCGAACTCGGATCGCTGGATTCAGAGTCCAGAGTGCTAACCGTTACACCATGGAACCAGACAGGAGAATGGGACTCGTAAATACACTTAGCAGTGTTCTGACGTACTTCAGACACTTCCTACTTGCATTTTTTAACATAATTGACACGATCGAGCATTATAAAACTTAATCTGGGCAATGTTTGCACTTGCAGCCGATGACTGCATTTCCTGTGCGTCTATATGGCAGCGCTGAGTAGCAGTGTGTGGAAACGAAAGACAGGGACGGACGTAAAGCAATCAGTACGAATAAGAAAGTATGCAGGGCCTCTGGTAGCTCAGTTGGTAGAGCGGTGGACTGTAGTGGAAGATTCACAGTTATCCATAGGTCGCTGGTTCAAATCCGGCCCAGAGGACTGTTTTTCTAATCTCAGGAGCAAAGAGGCTCCAGAGCATGCCCACTCGGTCAGAACCTCCCTATGTTTTAAACCTATTTTAAAGGAAATTCATTTGCTCAGCTTCTAGTAGGTAGTTGATAATCATGGGATTCTTAGCCTTCGTAGGATAATGATATTTCTTCGAATTATAGTAAAATTGCTTGCTCTTACAGGCATTACTCGTTTAATGTGCTATATATGTCACATAGTCGCACCAATATTCAGCCGTTTCATAGACATCTCGTTTTTAATACAAACGTAGAAACTACACCCCTGAGCCTATCGCTGTTACTTCCTCGGCGAGAAACGCTTATTACAGAAAATTTAGACTAAACGAAGGTTCCACCGAGATTCGAACTCGGATCGCTGGATTCAGAGTCCAGAGTGCTAACCGTTACACCATGGAACCAGACAGGAGAATGGGACTCGTAAATACACTTAGCAGTGTTCTGACGTACTTCAGACACTTCCTACTTGCATTTTTTAACATAATTGACACGATCGAGCATTATAAAACTTAATCTGGGCAATGTTTGCACTTGCAGCCGATGACTGCATTTCCTGTGCGTCTATATGGCAGCGCTGAGTAGCAGTGTGTGGAAACGAAAGACAGGGACGGACGTAAAGCAATCAGTACGAATAAGAAAGTATGCAGGGCCTCTGGTAGCTCAGTTGGTAGAGCGGTGGACTGTAGTGGAAGATTCACAGTTATCCATAGGTCGCTGGTTCAAATCCGGCCCAGAGGACTGTTTTTCTAATCTCAGGAGCAAAGAGGCTCCAGAGCATGCCCACTCGGTCAGAACCTCCCTATGTTTTAAACCTATTTTAAAGGAAATTCATTTGCTCAGCTTCTAGTAGGTAGTTGATAATCATGGGATTCTTAGCCTTCGTAGGATAATGATATTTCTTCGAATTATAGTAAAATTGCTTGCTCTTACAGGCATTACTCGTTTAATGTGCTATATATGTCACATAGTCGCACCAATATTCAGCCGTTTCATAGACATCTCGTTTTTAATACAAACGTAGAAACTACACCCCTGAGCCTATCGCTGTTACTTCCTCGGCGAGAAACGCTTATTACAGAAAATTTAGACTAAACGAAGGTTCCACCGAGATTCGAACTCGGATCGCTGGATTCAGAGTCCAGAGTGCTAACCGTTACACCATGGAACCAGACAGGAGAATGGGACTCGTAAATACACTTAGCAGTGTTCTGACGTACTTCAGACACTTCCTACTTGCATTTTTTAACATAATTGACACGATCGAGCATTATAAAACTTAATCTGGGCAATGTTTGCACTTGCAGCCGATGACTGCATTTCCTGTGCGTCTATATGGCAGCGCTGAGTAGCAGTGTGTGGAAACGAAAGACAGGGACGGACGTAAAGCAATCAGTACGAATAAGAAAGTATGCAGGGCCTCTGGTAGCTCAGTTGGTAGAGCGGTGGACTGTAGTGGAAGATTCACAGTTATCCATAGGTCGCTGGTTCAAATCCGGCCCAGAGGACTGTTTTTCTAATCTCAGGAGCAAAGAGGCTCCAGAGCATGCCCACTCGGTCAGAACCTCCCTATGTTTTAAACCTATTTTAAAGGAAATTCATTTGCTCAGCTTCTAGTAGCTAGTTGATAATCATGGGATTCTTAGCCTTCGTAGGATAATGATATTTCTTCGAATTATAGTAAAATTGCTTGCTCTTACAGGCATTACTCGTTTAATGTGCTATATAGGTCACATAGTCGCACCAATATTCAGCCGTTTCATAGACATCTCGTTTTTAATACAAACGTAGAAACTACACCCCTGAGCCTATCGCTGTTACTTCCTCGGCGAGAAACGCTTATTACAGAAAATTTAGACTAAACGAAGGTTCCACCGAGATTCGAACTCGGATCGCTGGATTCAGAGTCCAGAGTGCTAACCGTTACACCATGGAACCAGACAGGAGAATGGGACTCGTAAATACACTTAGCAGTGTTCTGACGTACTTCAGACACTTCCTACTTGCATTTTTTAACATAATTGACACGATCGAGCATTATAAAACTTAATCTGGGCAATGTTTGCACTTGCAGCCGATGACTGCATTTCCTGTGCGTCTATATGGCAGCGCTGAGTAGCAGTGTGTGGAAACGAAAGACAGGGACGGACGTAAAGCAATCAGTACGAATAAGAAAGTATGCAGGGCCTCTGGTAGCTCAGTTGGTAGAGCGGTGGACTGTAGTGGAAGATTCACAGTTATCCATAGGTCGCTGGTTCAAATCCGGCCCAGAGGACTGTTTTTCTAATCTCAGGAGCAAAGAGGCTCCAGAGCATGCCCACTCGGTCAGAACCTCCCTATGTTTTAAACCTATTTTAAAGGAAATTCATTTGCTCAGCTTCTAGTAGCTAGTTGATAATCATGGGATTCTTAGCCTTCGTAGGATAATGATATTTCTTCGAATTATAGTAAAATTGCTTGCTCTTACAGGCATTACTCGTTTAATGTGCTATATAGGTCACATAGTCGCACCAATATTCAGCCGTTTCATAGACATCTCGTTTTTAATACAAACGTAGAAACTACACCCCTGAGCCTATCGCTGTTACTTCCTCGGCGAGAAACGCTTATTACAGAAAATTTAGACTAAACGAAGGTTCCACCGAGATTCGAACTCGGATCGCTGGATTCAGAGTCCAGAGTGCTAACCGTTACACCATGGAACCAGACAGGAGAATGGGACTCGTAAATACACTTAGCAGTGTTCTGACGTACTTCAGACACTTCCTACTTGCATTTTTTAACATAATTGACACGATCGAGCATTATAAAACTTAATCTGGGCAATGTTTGCACTTGCAGCCGATGACTGCATTTCCTGTGCGTCTATATGGCAGCGCTGAGTAGCAGTGTGTGGAAACGAAAGACAGGGACGGACGTAAAGCAATCAGTACGAATAAGAAAGTATGCAGGGCCTCTGGTAGCTCAGTTGGTAGAGCGGTGGACTGTAGTGGAAGATTCACAGTTATCCATAGGTCGCTGGTTCAAATCCGGCCCAGAGGACTGTTTTTCTAATCTCAGGAGCAAAGAGGCTCCAGAGCATGCCCACTCGGTCAGAACCTCCCTATGTTTTAAACCTATTTTAAAGGAAATTCATTTGCTCAGCTTCTAGTAGCTAGTTGATAATCATGGGATTCTTAGCCTTCGTAGGATAATGATATTTCTTCGAATTATAGTAAAATTGCTTGCTCTTACAGGCATTACTCGTTTAATGTGCTATATAGGTCACATAGTCGCACCAATATTCAGCCGTTTCATAGACATCTCGTTTTTAATACAAACGTAGAAACTACACCCCTGAGCCTATCGCTGTTACTTCCTCGGCGAGAAACGCTTATTACAGAAAATTTAGACTAAACGAAGGTTCCACCGAGATTCGAACTCGGATCGCTGGATTCAGAGTCCAGAGTGCTAACCGTTACACCATGGAACCAGACAGGAGAATGGGACTCGTAAATACACTTAGCAGTGTTCTGACGTACTTCAGACACTTCCTACTTGCATTTTTTAACATAATTGACACGATCGAGCATTATAAAACTTAATCTGGGCAATGTTTGCACTTGCAGCCGATGACTGCATTTCCTGTGCGTCTATATGGCAGCGCTGAGTAGCAGTGTGTGGAAACGAAAGACAGGGACGGACGTAAAGCAATCAGTACGAATAAGAAAGTATGCAGGGCCTCTGGTAGCTCAGTTGGTAGAGCGGTGGACTGTAGTGGAAGATTCACAGTTATCCATAGGTCGCTGGTTCAAATCCGGCCCAGAGGACTGTTTTTCTAATCTCAGGAGCAAAGAGGCTCCAGAGCATGCCCACTCGGTCAGAACCTCCCTATGTTTTAAACCTATTTTAAAGGAAATTCATTTGCTCAGCTTCTAGTAGGTAGTTGATAATCATGGGATTCTTAGCCTTCGTAGGATAATGATATTTCTTCGAATTATAGTAAAATTGCTTGCTCTTACAGGCATTACTCGTTTAATGTGCTATATATGTCACATAGTCGCACCAATATTCAGCCGTTTCATAGACATCTCGTTTTTAATACAAACGTAGAAACTACACCCCTGAGCCTATCGCTGTTACTTCCTCGGCGAGAAACGCTTATTACAGAAAATTTAGACTAAACGAAGGTTCCACCGAGATTCGAACTCGGATCGCTGGATTCAGAGTCCAGAGTGCTAACCGTTACACCATGGAACCAGACAGGAGAATGGGACTCGTAAATACACTTAGCAGTGTTCTGACGTACTTCAGACACTTCCTACTTGCATTTTTTAACATAATTGACACGATCGAGCATTATAAAACTTAATCTGGGCAATGTTTGCACTTGCAGCCGATGACTGCATTTCCTGTGCGTCTATATGGCAGCGCTGAGTAGCAGTGTGTGGAAACGAAAGACAGGGACGGACGTAAAGCAATCAGTACGAATAAGAAAGTATGCAGGGCCTCTGGTAGCTCAGTTGGTAGAGCGGTGGACTGTAGTGGAAGATTCACAGTTATCCATAGGTCGCTGGTTCAAATCCGGCCCAGAGGACTGTTTTTCTAATCTCAGGAGCAAAGAGGCTCCAGAGCATGCCCACTCGGTCAGAACCTCCCTATGTTTTAAACCTATTTTAAAGGAAATTCATTTGCTCAGCTTCTAGTAGCTAGTTGATAATCATGGGATTCTTAGCCTTCGTAGGATAATGATATTTCTTCGAATTATAGTAAAATTGCTTGCTCTTACAGGCATTACTCGTTTAATGTGCTATATAGGTCACATAGTCGCACCAATATTCAGCCGTTTCATAGACATCTCGTTTTTAATACAAACGTAGAAACTACACCCCTGAGCCTATCGCTGTTACTTCCTCGGCGAGAAACGCTTATTACAGAAAATTTAGACTAAACGAAGGTTCCACCGAGATTCGAACTCGGATCGCTGGATTCAGAGTCCAGAGTGCTAACCGTTACACCATGGAACCAGACAGGAGAATGGGACTCGTAAATACACTTAGCAGTGTTCTGACGTACTTCAGACACTTCCTACTTGCATTTTTTAACATAATTGACACGATCGAGCATTATAAAACTTAATCTGGGCAATGTTTGCACTTGCAGCCGATGACTGCATTTCCTGTGCGTCTATATGGCAGCGCTGAGTAGCAGTGTGTGGAAACGAAAGACAGGGACGGACGTAAAGCAATCAGTACGAATAAGAAAGTATGCAGGGCCTCTGGTAGCTCAGTTGGTAGAGCGGTGGACTGTAGTGGAAGATTCACAGTTATCCATAGGTCGCTGGTTCAAATCCGGCCCAGAGGACTGTTTTTCTAATCTCAGGAGCAAAGAGGCTCCAGAGCATGCCCACTCGGTCAGAACCTCCCTATGTTTTAAACCTATTTTAAAGGAAATTCATTTGCTCAGCTTCTAGTAGGTAGTTGATAATCATGGGATTCTTAGCCTTCGTAGGATAATGATATTTCTTCGAATTATAGTAAAATTGCTTGCTCTTACAGGCATTACTCGTTTAATGTGCTATATATGTCACATAGTCGCACCAATATTCAGCCGTTTCATAGACATCTCGTTTTTAATACAAACGTAGAAACTACACCCCTGAGCCTATCGCTGTTACTTCCTCGGCGAGAAACGCTTATTACAGAAAATTTAGACTAAACGAAGGTTCCACCGAGATTCGAACTCGGATCGCTGGATTCAGAGTCCAGAGTGCTAACCGTTACACCATGGAACCAGACAGGAGAATGGGACTCGTAAATACACTTAGCAGTGTTCTGACGTACTTCAGACACTTCCTACTTGCATTTTTTAACATAATTGACACGATCGAGCATTATAAAACTTAATCTGGGCAATGTTTGCACTTGCAGCCGATGACTGCATTTCCTGTGCGTCTATATGGCAGCGCTGAGTAGCAGTGTGTGGAAACGAAAGACAGGGACGGACGTAAAGCAATCAGTACGAATAAGAAAGTATGCAGGGCCTCTGGTAGCTCAGTTGGTAGAGCGGTGGACTGTAGTGGAAGATTCACAGTTATCCATAGGTCGCTGGTTCAAATCCGGCCCAGAGGACTGTTTTTCTAATCTCAGGAGCAAAGAGGCTCCAGAGCATGCCCACTCGGTCAGAACCTCCCTATGTTTTAAACCTATTTTAAAGGAAATTCATTTGCTCAGCTTCTAGTAGCTAGTTGATAATCATGGGATTCTTAGCCTTCGTAGGATAATGATATTTCTTCGAATTATAGTAAAATTGCTTGCTCTTACAGGCATTACTCGTTTAATGTGCTATATAGGTCACATAGTCGCACCAATATTCAGCCGTTTCATAGACATCTCGTTTTTAATACAAACGTAGAAACTACACCCCTGAGCCTATCGCTGTTACTTCCTCGGCGAGAAACGCTTATTACAGAAAATTTAGACTAAACGAAGGTTCCACCGAGATTCGAACTCGGATCGCTGGATTCAGAGTCCAGAGTGCTAACCGTTACACCATGGAACCAGACAGGAGAATGGGACTCGTAAATACACTTAGCAGTGTTCTGACGTACTTCAGACACTTCCTACTTGCATTTTTTAACATAATTGACACGATCGAGCATTATAAAACTTAATCTGGGCAATGTTTGCACTTGCAGCCGATGACTGCATTTCCTGTGCGTCTATATGGCAGCGCTGAGTAGCAGTGTGTGGAAACGAAAGACAGGGACGGACGTAAAGCAATCAGTACGAATAAGAAAGTATGCAGGGCCTCTGGTAGCTCAGTTGGTAGAGCGGTGGACTGTAGTGGAAGATTCACAGTTATCCATAGGTCGCTGGTTCAAATCCGGCCCAGAGGACTGTTTTTCTAATCTCAGGAGCAAAGAGGCTCCAGAGCATGCCCACTCGGTCAGAACCTCCCTATGTTTTAAACCTATTTTAAAGGAAATTCATTTGCTCAGCTTCTAGTAGCTAGTTGATAATCATGGGATTCTTAGCCTTCGTAGGATAATGATATTTCTTCGAATTATAGTAAAATTGCTTGCTCTTACAGGCATTACTCGTTTAATGTGCTATATAGGTCACATAGTCGCACCAATATTCAGCCGTTTCATAGACATCTCGTTTTTAATACAAACGTAGAAACTACACCCCTGAGCCTATCGCTGTTACTTCCTCGGCGAGAAACGCTTATTACAGAAAATTTAGACTAAACGAAGGTTCCACCGAGATTCGAACTCGGATCGCTGGATTCAGAGTCCAGAGTGCTAACCGTTACACCATGGAACCAGACAGGAGAATGGGACTCGTAAATACACTTAGCAGTGTTCTGACGTACTTCAGACACTTCCTACTTGCATTTTTTAACATAATTGACACGATCGAGCATTATAAAACTTAATCTGGGCAATGTTTGCACTTGCAGCCGATGACTGCATTTCCTGTGCGTCTATATGGCAGCGCTGAGTAGCAGTGTGTGGAAACGAAAGACAGGGACGGACGTAAAGCAATCAGTACGAATAAGAAAGTATGCAGGGCCTCTGGTAGCTCAGTTGGTAGAGCGGTGGACTGTAGTGGAAGATTCACAGTTATCCATAGGTCGCTGGTTCAAATCCGGCCCAGAGGACTGTTTTTCTAATCTCAGGAGCAAAGAGGCTCCAGAGCATGCCCACTCGGTCAGAACCTCCCTATGTTTTAAACCTATTTTAAAGGAAATTCATTTGCTCAGCTTCTAGTAGGTAGTTGATAATCATGGGATTCTTAGCCTTCGTAGGATAATGATATTTCTTCGAATTATAGTAAAATTGCTTGCTCTTACAGGCATTACTCGTTTAATGTGCTATATATGTCACATAGTCGCACCAATATTCAGCCGTTTCATAGACATCTCGTTTTTAATACAAACGTAGAAACTACACCCCTGAGCCTATCGCTGTTACTTCCTCGGCGAGAAACGCTTATTACAGAAAATTTAGACTAAACGAAGGTTCCACCGAGATTCGAACTCGGATCGCTGGATTCAGAGTCCAGAGTGCTAACCGTTACACCATGGAACCAGACAGGAGAATGGGACTCGTAAATACACTTAGCAGTGTTCTGACGTACTTCAGACACTTCCTACTTGCATTTTTTAACATAATTGACACGATCGAGCATTATAAAACTTAATCTGGGCAATGTTTGCACTTGCAGCCGATGACTGCATTTCCTGTGCGTCTATATGGCAGCGCTGAGTAGCAGTGTGTGGAAACGAAAGACAGGGACGGACGTAAAGCAATCAGTACGAATAAGAAAGTATGCAGGGCCTCTGGTAGCTCAGTTGGTAGAGCGGTGGACTGTAGTGGAAGATTCACAGTTATCCATAGGTCGCTGGTTCAAATCCGGCCCAGAGGACTGTTTTTCTAATCTCAGGAGCAAAGAGGCTCCAGAGCATGCCCACTCGGTCAGAACCTCCCTATGTTTTAAACCTATTTTAAAGGAAATTCATTTGCTCAGCTTCTAGTAGCTAGTTGATAATCATGGGATTCTTAGCCTTCGTAGGATAATGATATTTCTTCGAATTATAGTAAAATTGCTTGCTCTTACAGGCATTACTCGTTTAATGTGCTATATAGGTCACATAGTCGCACCAATATTCAGCCGTTTCATAGACATCTCGTTTTTAATACAAACGTAGAAACTACACCCCTGAGCCTATCGCTGTTACTTCCTCGGCGAGAAACGCTTATTACAGAAAATTTAGACTAAACGAAGGTTCCACCGAGATTCGAACTCGGATCGCTGGATTCAGAGTCCAGAGTGCTAACCGTTACACCATGGAACCAGACAGGAGAATGGGACTCGTAAATACACTTAGCAGTGTTCTGACGTACTTCAGACACTTCCTACTTGCATTTTTTAACATAATTGACACGATCGAGCATTATAAAACTTAATCTGGGCAATGTTTGCACTTGCAGCCGATGACTGCATTTCCTGTGCGTCTATATGGCAGCGCTGAGTAGCAGTGTGTGGAAACGAAAGACAGGGACGGACGTAAAGCAATCAGTACGAATAAGAAAGTATGCAGGGCCTCTGGTAGCTCAGTTGGTAGAGCGGTGGACTGTAGTGGAAGATTCACAGTTATCCATAGGTCGCTGGTTCAAATCCGGCCCAGAGGACTGTTTTTCTAATCTCAGGAGCAAAGAGGCTCCAGAGCATGCCCACTCGGTCAGAACCTCCCTATGTTTTAAACCTATTTTAAAGGAAATTCATTTGCTCAGCTTCTAGTAGGTAGTTGATAATCATGGGATTCTTAGCCTTCGTAGGATAATGATATTTCTTCGAATTATAGTAAAATTGCTTGCTCTTACAGGCATTACTCGTTTAATGTGCTATATATGTCACATAGTCGCACCAATATTCAGCCGTTTCATAGACATCTCGTTTTTAATACAAACGTAGAAACTACACCCCTGAGCCTATCGCTGTTACTTCCTCGGCGAGAAACGCTTATTACAGAAAATTTAGACTAAACGAAGGTTCCACCGAGATTCGAACTCGGATCGCTGGATTCAGAGTCCAGAGTGCTAACCGTTACACCATGGAACCAGACAGGAGAATGGGACTCGTAAATACACTTAGCAGTGTTCTGACGTACTTCAGACACTTCCTACTTGCATTTTTTAACATAATTGACACGATCGAGCATTATAAAACTTAATCTGGGCAATGTTTGCACTTGCAGCCGATGACTGCATTTCCTGTGCGTCTATATGGCAGCGCTGAGTAGCAGTGTGTGGAAACGAAAGACAGGGACGGACGTAAAGCAATCAGTACGAATAAGAAAGTATGCAGGGCCTCTGGTAGCTCAGTTGGTAGAGCGGTGGACTGTAGTGGAAGATTCACAGTTATCCATAGGTCGCTGGTTCAAATCCGGCCCAGAGGACTGTTTTTCTAATCTCAGGAGCAAAGAGGCTCCAGAGCATGCCCACTCGGTCAGAACCTCCCTATGTTTTAAACCTATTTTAAAGGAAATTCATTTGCTCAGCTTCTAGTAGCTAGTTGATAATCATGGGATTCTTAGCCTTCGTAGGATAATGATATTTCTTCGAATTATAGTAAAATTGCTTGCTCTTACAGGCATTACTCGTTTAATGTGCTATATAGGTCACATAGTCGCACCAATATTCAGCCGTTTCATAGACATCTCGTTTTTAATACAAACGTAGAAACTACACCCCTGAGCCTATCGCTGTTACTTCCTCGGCGAGAAACGCTTATTACAGAAAATTTAGACTAAACGAAGGTTCCACCGAGATTCGAACTCGGATCGCTGGATTCAGAGTCCAGAGTGCTAACCGTTACACCATGGAACCAGACAGGAGAATGGGACTCGTAAATACACTTAGCAGTGTTCTGACGTACTTCAGACACTTCCTACTTGCATTTTTTAACATAATTGACACGATCGAGCATTATAAAACTTAATCTGGGCAATGTTTGCACTTGCAGCCGATGACTGCATTTCCTGTGCGTCTATATGGCAGCGCTGAGTAGCAGTGTGTGGAAACGAAAGACAGGGACGGACGTAAAGCAATCAGTACGAATAAGAAAGTATGCAGGGCCTCTGGTAGCTCAGTTGGTAGAGCGGTGGACTGTAGTGGAAGATTCACAGTTATCCATAGGTCGCTGGTTCAAATCCGGCCCAGAGGACTGTTTTTCTAATCTCAGGAGCAAAGAGGCTCCAGAGCATGCCCACTCGGTCAGAACCTCCCTATGTTTTAAACCTATTTTAAAGGAAATTCATTTGCTCAGCTTCTAGTAGGTAGTTGATAATCATGGGATTCTTAGCCTTCGTAGGATAATGATATTTCTTCGAATTATAGTAAAATTGCTTGCTCTTACAGGCATTACTCGTTTAATGTGCTATATATGTCACATAGTCGCACCAATATTCAGCCGTTTCATAGACATCTCGTTTTTAATACAAACGTAGAAACTACACCCCTGAGCCTATCGCTGTTACTTCCTCGGCGAGAAACGCTTATTACAGAAAATTTAGACTAAACGAAGGTTCCACCGAGATTCGAACTCGGATCGCTGGATTCAGAGTCCAGAGTGCTAACCGTTACACCATGGAACCAGACAGGAGAATGGGACTCGTAAATACACTTAGCAGTGTTCTGACGTACTTCAGACACTTCCTACTTGCATTTTTTAACATAATTGACACGATCGAGCATTATAAAACTTAATCTGGGCAATGTTTGCACTTGCAGCCGATGACTGCATTTCCTGTGCGTCTATATGGCAGCGCTGAGTAGCAGTGTGTGGAAACGAAAGACAGGGACGGACGTAAAGCAATCAGTACGAATAAGAAAGTATGCAGGGCCTCTGGTAGCTCAGTTGGTAGAGCGGTGGACTGTAGTGGAAGATTCACAGTTATCCATAGGTCGCTGGTTCAAATCCGGCCCAGAGGACTGTTTTTCTAATCTCAGGAGCAAAGAGGCTCCAGAGCATGCCCACTCGGTCAGAACCTCCCTATGTTTTAAACCTATTTTAAAGGAAATTCATTTGCTCAGCTTCTAGTAGCTAGTTGATAATCATGGGATTCTTAGCCTTCGTAGGATAATGATATTTCTTCGAATTATAGTAAAATTGCTTGCTCTTACAGGCATTACTCGTTTAATGTGCTATATAGGTCACATAGTCGCACCAATATTCAGCCGTTTCATAGACATCTCGTTTTTAATACAAACGTAGAAACTACACCCCTGAGCCTATCGCTGTTACTTCCTCGGCGAGAAACGCTTATTACAGAAAATTTAGACTAAACGAAGGTTCCACCGAGATTCGAACTCGGATCGCTGGATTCAGAGTCCAGAGTGCTAACCGTTACACCATGGAACCAGACAGGAGAATGGGACTCGTAAATACACTTAGCAGTGTTCTGACGTACTTCAGACACTTCCTACTTGCATTTTTTAACATAATTGACACGATCGAGCATTATAAAACTTAATCTGGGCAATGTTTGCACTTGCAGCCGATGACTGCATTTCCTGTGCGTCTATATGGCAGCGCTGAGTAGCAGTGTGTGGAAACGAAAGACAGGGACGGACGTAAAGCAATCAGTACGAATAAGAAAGTATGCAGGGCCTCTGGTGGCTCAGTTGGTAGAGCGGTGGACTGTAGTGGAAGATTCACAGTTATCCATAGGTCGCTGGTTCAAATCCGGCCCAGAGGACTGTTTTTCTAATCTCAGGAGCAAAGAGGCTCCAGAGCATGCCCACTCGGTCAGAACCTCCCTATGTTTTAAACCTATTTTAAAGGAAATTCATTTGCTCAGCTTCTAGTAGGTAGTTGATAATCATGGGATTCTTAGCCTTCGCAGGATAATGATATTTCTTCGAATTATAGTAAAATTGCTTGCTCTTACAGGCATTACTCGTTTAATGTGCTATATATGTCACATAGTCGCACCAATATTCAGCCGTTTCATAGACATCTCGTTTTTAATACAAACGTAGAAACTACACCCCTGAGCCTATCGCTGTTACTTCCTCGGCGAGAAACGCTTATTACAGAAAATTTAGACTAAACGAAGGTTCCACCGAGATTCGAACTCGGATCGCTGGATTCAGAGTCCAGAGTGCTAACCGTTACACCATGGAACCAGACAGGAGAATGGGACTCGTAAATACACTTAGCAGTGTTCTGACGTACTTCAGACACTTCCTACTTGCATTTTTTAACATAATTGACACGATCGAGCATTATAAAACTTAATCTGGGCAATGTTTGCACTTGCAGCCGATGACTGCATTTCCTGTGCGTCTATATGGCAGCGCTGAGTAGCAGTGTGTGGAAACGAAAGACAGGGACGGACGTAAAGCAATCAGTACGAATAAGAAAGTATGCAGGGCCTCTGGTAGCTCAGTTGGTAGAGCGGTGGACTGTAGTGGAAGATTCACAGTTATCCATAGGTCGCTGGTTCAAATCCGGCCCAGAGGACTGTTTTTCTAATCTCAGGAGCAAAGAGGCTCCAGAGCATGCCCACTCGGTCAGAACCTCCCTATGTTTTAAACCTATTTTAAAGGAAATTCATTTGCTCAGCTTCTAGTAGCTAGTTGATAATCATGGGATTCTTAGCCTTCGTAGGATAATGATATTTCTTCGAATTATAGTAAAATTGCTTGCTCTTACAGGCATTACTCGTTTAATGTGCTATATAGGTCACATAGTCGCACCAATATTCAGCCGTTTCATAGACATCTCGTTTTTAATACAAACGTAGAAACTACACCCCTGAGCCTATCGCTGTTACTTCCTCGGCGAGAAACGCTTATTACAGAAAATTTAGACTAAACGAAGGTTCCACCGAGATTCGAACTCGGATCGCTGGATTCAGAGTCCAGAGTGCTAACCGTTACACCATGGAACCAGACAGGAGAATGGGACTCGTAAATACACTTAGCAGTGTTCTGACGTACTTCAGACACTTCCTACTTGCATTTTTTAACATAATTGACACGATCGAGCATTATAAAACTTAATCTGGGCAATGTTTGCACTTGCAGCCGATGACTGCATTTCCTGTGCGTCTATATGGCAGCGCTGAGTAGCAGTGTGTGGAAACGAAAGACAGGGACGGACGTAAAGCAATCAGTACGAATAAGAAAGTATGCAGGGCCTCTGGTAGCTCAGTTGGTAGAGCGGTGGACTGTAGTGGAAGATTCACAGTTATCCATAGGTCGCTGGTTCAAATCCGGCCCAGAGGACTGTTTTTCTAATCTCAGGAGCAAAGAGGCTCCAGAGCATGCCCACTCGGTCAGAACCTCCCTATGTTTTAAACCTATTTTAAAGGAAATTCATTTGCTCAGCTTCTAGTAGCTAGTTGATAATCATGGGATTCTTAGCCTTCGTAGGATAATGATATTTCTTCGAATTATAGTAAAATTGCTTGCTCTTACAGGCATTACTCGTTTAATGTGCTATATAGGTCACATAGTCGCACCAATATTCAGCCGTTTCATAGACATCTCGTTTTTAATACAAACGTAGAAACTACACCCCTGAGCCTATCGCTGTTACTTCCTCGGCGAGAAACGCTTATTACAGAAAATTTAGACTAAACGAAGGTTCCACCGAGATTCGAACTCGGATCGCTGGATTCAGAGTCCAGAGTGCTAACCGTTACACCATGGAACCAGACAGGAGAATGGGACTCGTAAATACACTTAGCAGTGTTCTGACGTACTTCAGACACTTCCTACTTGCATTTTTTAACATAATTGACACGATCGAGCATTATAAAACTTAATCTGGGCAATGTTTGCACTTGCAGCCGATGACTGCATTTCCTGTGCGTCTATATGGCAGCGCTGAGTAGCAGTGTGTGGAAACGAAAGACAGGGACGGACGTAAAGCAATCAGTACGAATAAGAAAGTATGCAGGGCCTCTGGTAGCTCAGTTGGTAGAGCGGTGGACTGTAGTGGAAGATTCACAGTTATCCATAGGTCGCTGGTTCAAATCCGGCCCAGAGGACTGTTTTTCTAATCTCAGGAGCAAAGAGGCTCCAGAGCATGCCCACTCGGTCAGAACCTCCCTATGTTTTAAACCTATTTTAAAGGAAATTCATTTGCTCAGCTTCTAGTAGGTAGTTGATAATCATGGGATTCTTAGCCTTCGTAGGATAATGATATTTCTTCGAATTATAGTAAAATTGCTTGCTCTTACAGGCATTACTCGTTTAATGTGCTATATATGTCACATAGTCGCACCAATATTCAGCCGTTTCATAGACATCTCGTTTTTAATACAAACGTAGAAACTACACCCCTGAGCCTATCGCTGTTACTTCCTCGGCGAGAAACGCTTATTACAGAAAATTTAGACTAAACGAAGGTTCCACCGAGATTCGAACTCGGATCGCTGGATTCAGAGTCCAGAGTGCTAACCGTTACACCATGGAACCAGACAGGAGAATGGGACTCGTAAATACACTTAGCAGTGTTCTGACGTACTTCAGACACTTCCTACTTGCATTTTTTAACATAATTGACACGATCGAGCATTATAAAACTTAATCTGGGCAATGTTTGCACTTGCAGCCGATGACTGCATTTCCTGTGCGTCTATATGGCAGCGCTGAGTAGCAGTGTGTGGAAACGAAAGACAGGGACGGACGTAAAGCAATCAGTACGAATAAGAAAGTATGCAGGGCCTCTGGTAGCTCAGTTGGTAGAGCGGTGGACTGTAGTGGAAGATTCACAGTTATCCATAGGTCGCTGGTTCAAATCCGGCCCAGAGGACTGTTTTTCTAATCTCAGGAGCAAAGAGGCTCCAGAGCATGCCCACTCGGTCAGAACCTCCCTATGTTTTAAACCTATTTTAAAGGAAATTCATTTGCTCAGCTTCTAGTAGCTAGTTGATAATCATGGGATTCTTAGCCTTCGTAGGATAATGATATTTCTTCGAATTATAGTAAAATTGCTTGCTCTTACAGGCATTACTCGTTTAATGTGCTATATAGGTCACATAGTCGCACCAATATTCAGCCGTTTCATAGACATCTCGTTTTTAATACAAACGTAGAAACTACACCCCTGAGCCTATCGCTGTTACTTCCTCGGCGAGAAACGCTTATTACAGAAAATTTAGACTAAACGAAGGTTCCACCGAGATTCGAACTCGGATCGCTGGATTCAGAGTCCAGAGTGCTAACCGTTACACCATGGAACCAGACAGGAGAATGGGACTCGTAAATACACTTAGCAGTGTTCTGACGTACTTCAGACACTTCCTACTTGCATTTTTTAACATAATTGACACGATCGAGCATTATAAAACTTAATCTGGGCAATGTTTGCACTTGCAGCCGATGACTGCATTTCCTGTGCGTCTATATGGCAGCGCTGAGTAGCAGTGTGTGGAAACGAAAGACAGGGACGGACGTAAAGCAATCAGTACGAATAAGAAAGTATGCAGGGCCTCTGGTAGCTCAGTTGGTAGAGCGGTGGACTGTAGTGGAAGATTCACAGTTATCCATAGGTCGCTGGTTCAAATCCGGCCCAGAGGACTGTTTTTCTAATCTCAGGAGCAAAGAGGCTCCAGAGCATGCCCACTCGGTCAGAACCTCCCTATGTTTTAAACCTATTTTAAAGGAAATTCATTTGCTCAGCTTCTAGTAGCTAGTTGATAATCATGGGATTCTTAGCCTTCGTAGGATAATGATATTTCTTCGAATTATAGTAAAATTGCTTGCTCTTACAGGCATTACTCGTTTAATGTGCTATATAGGTCACATAGTCGCACCAATATTCAGCCGTTTCATAGACATCTCGTTTTT
This sequence comes from Schistocerca piceifrons, assembly GCF_021461385.2. Lineage (NCBI taxonomy): Eukaryota > Metazoa > Arthropoda > Insecta > Orthoptera > Acrididae > Schistocerca > Schistocerca piceifrons. Next base: position 35,089 of record NW_025728863.1, read on the forward strand.
AATACAAACGTAGAAACTACACCCCTGAGCCTATCGCTGTTACTTCCTCGGCGAGAAACGCTTATTACAGAAAATTTAGACTAAACGAAGGTTCCACCGAGATTCGAACTCGGATCGCTGGATTCAGAGTCCAGAGTGCTAACCGTTACACCATGGAACCAGACAGGAGAATGGGACTCGTAAATACACTTAGCAGTGTTCTGACGTACTTCAGACACTTCCTACTTGCATTTTTTAACATAATTGACACGATCGAGCATTATAAAACTTAATCTGGGCAATGTTTGCACTTGCAGCCGATGACTGCATTTCCTGTGCGTCTATATGGCAGCGCTGAGTAGCAGTGTGTGGAAACGAAAGACAGGGACGGACGTAAAGCAATCAGTACGAATAAGAAAGTATGCAGGGCCTCTGGTAGCTCAGTTGGTAGAGCGGTGGACTGTAGTGGAAGATTCACAGTTATCCATAGGTCGCTGGTTCAAATCCGGCCCAGAGGACTGTTTTTCTAATCTCAGGAGCAAAGAGGCTCCAGAGCATGCCCACTCGGTCAGAACCTCCCTATGTTTTAAACCTATTTTAAAGGAAATTCATTTGCTCAGCTTCTAGTAGGTAGTTGATAATCATGGGATTCTTAGCCTTCGTAGGATAATGATATTTCTTCGAATTATAGTAAAATTGCTTGCTCTTACAGGCATTACTCGTTTAATGTGCTATATATGTCACATAGTCGCACCAATATTCAGCCGTTTCATAGACATCTCGTTTTTAATACAAACGTAGAAACTACACCCCTGAGCCTATCGCTGTTACTTCCTCGGCGAGAAACGCTTATTACAGAAAATTTAGACTAAACGAAGGTTCCACCGAGATTCGAACTCGGATCGCTGGATTCAGAGTCCAGAGTGCTAACCGTTACACCATGGAACCAGACAGGAGAATGGGACTCGTAAATACACTTAGCAGTGTTCTGACGTACTTCAGACACTTCCTACTTGCATTTTTTAACATAATTGACACGATCGAGCATTATAAAACTTAATCTGGGCAATGTTTGCACTTGCAGCCGATGACTGCATTTCCTGTGCGTCTATATGGCAGCGCTGAGTAGCAGTGTGTGGAAACGAAAGACAGGGACGGACGTAAAGCAATCAGTACGAATAAGAAAGTATGCAGGGCCTCTGGTAGCTCAGTTGGTAGAGCGGTGGACTGTAGTGGAAGATTCACAGTTATCCATAGGTCGCTGGTTCAAATCCGGCCCAGAGGACTGTTTTTCTAATCTCAGGAGCAAAGAGGCTCCAGAGCATGCCCACTCGGTCAGAACCTCCCTATGTTTTAAACCTATTTTAAAGGAAATTCATTTGCTCAGCTTCTAGTAGCTAGTTGATAATCATGGGATTCTTAGCCTTCGTAGGATAATGATATTTCTTCGAATTATAGTAAAATTGCTTGCTCTTACAGGCATTACTCGTTTAATGTGCTATATAGGTCACATAGTCGCACCAATATTCAGCCGTTTCATAGACATCTCGTTTTTAATACAAACGTAGAAACTACACCCCTGAGCCTATCGCTGTTACTTCCTCGGCGAGAAACGCTTATTACAGAAAATTTAGACTAAACGAAGGTTCCACCGAGATTCGAACTCGGATCGCTGGATTCAGAGTCCAGAGTGCTAACCGTTACACCATGGAACCAGACAGGAGAATGGGACTCGTAAATACACTTAGCAGTGTTCTGACGTACTTCAGACACTTCCTACTTGCATTTTTTAACATAATTGACACGATCGAGCATTATAAAACTTAATCTGGGCAATGTTTGCACTTGCAGCCGATGACTGCATTTCCTGTGCGTCTATATGGCAGCGCTGAGTAGCAGTGTGTGGAAACGAAAGACAGGGACGGACGTAAAGCAATCAGTACGAATAAGAAAGTATGCAGGGCCTCTGGTAGCTCAGTTGGTAGAGCGGTGGACTGTAGTGGAAGATTCACAGTTATCCATAGGTCGCTGGTTCAAATCCGGCCCAGAGGGACTGTTTTTCTAATCTCAGGAGCAAAGAGGCTCCAGAGCATGCCCACTCGGTCAGAACCTCCCTATGTTTTAAACCTATTTTAAAGGAAATTCATTTGCTCAGCTTCTAGTAGCTAGTTGATAATCATGGGATTCTTAGCCTTCGTAGGATAATGATATTTCTTCGAATTATAGTAAAATTGCTTGCTCTTACAGGCATTACTCGTTTAATGTGCTATATATGTCACATAGTCGCACCAATATTCAGCCGTTTCATAGACATCTCGTTTTTAATACAAACGTAGAAACTACACCCCTGAGCCTATCGCTGTTACTTCCTCGGCGAGAAACGCTTATTACAGAAAATTTAGACTAAACGAAGGTTCCACCGAGATTCGAACTCGGATCGCTGGATTCAGAGTCCAGAGTGCTAACCGTTACACCATGGAACCAGACAGGAGAATGGGACTCGTAAATACACTTAGCCGTGTTCTGACGTACTTCAGACACTTCCTACTTGCATTTTTTAACATAATTGACACGATCGAGCATTATAAAACTTAATCTGGGCAATGTTTGCACTTGCAGCCGATGACTGCATTTCCTGTGCGTCTATATGGCAGCGCTGAGTAGCAGTGTGTGGAAACGAAAGACAGGGACGGACGTAAAGCAATCAGTACGAATAAGAAAGTATGCAGGGCCTCTGGTAGCTCAGTTGGTAGAGCGGTGGACTGTAGTGGAAGATTCACAGTTATCCATAGGTCGCTGGTTCAAATCCGGCCCAGAGGACTGTTTTTCTAATCTCAGGAGCAAAGAGGCTCCAGAGCATGCCCACTCGGTCAGAACCTCCCTATGTTTTAAACCTATTTTAAAGGAAATTCATTTGCTCAGCTTCTAGTAGCTAGTTGATAATCATGGGATTCTTAGCCTTCGTAGGATAATGATATTTCTTCGAATTATAGTAAAATTGCTTGCTCTTACAGGCATTACTCGTTTAATGTGCTATATAGGTCACATAGTCGCACCAATATTCAGCCGTTTCATAGACATCTCGTTTTTAATACAAACGTAGAAACTACACCCCTGAGCCTATCGCTGTTACTTCCTCGGCGAGAAACGCTTATTACAGAAAATTTAGACTAAACGAAGGTTCCACCGAGATTCGAACTCGGATCGCTGGATTCAGAGTCCAGAGTGCTAACCGTTACACCATGGAACCAGACAGGAGAATGGGACTCGTAAATACACTTAGCAGTGTTCTGACGTACTTCAGACACTTCCTACTTGCATTTTTTAACATAATTGACACGATCGAGCATTATAAAACTTAATCTGGGCAATGTTTGCACTTGCAGCCGATGACTGCATTTCCTGTGCGTCTATATGGCAGCGCTGAGTAGCAGTGTGTGGAAACGAAAGACAGGGACGGACGTAAAGCAATCAGTACGAATAAGAAAGTATGCAGGGCCTCCCTCTGGGTAGCCTCAGTTGGTAGAGCGGTGGACTGTAGTGGAAGATTCACAGTTATCCATAGGGTCGCTGGTTCAAATTCCGGCCCAGAGGACTGTTTTTCTAATCTCAGGAGGCAAAGAGGCTCCAGAGCATGCCCACTCGGTCAGAACCTCCCTATGTTTTAAACCTATTTTAAAGGAAATTCATTTGCCTCAGCTTCTAGTAGGTAGTTGATAATCATGGGATTCTTAGCCTTCGTTAGGATAATGATATTTCTTCGAATTATAGTAAAAATTGCTTGCTCTTACAGGCATTACTCGTTTAATGTGCTATATATGTCACATAGTCCGCACCAATATTCAGCCGTTTCATAGACATCTCGTTTTTTATACAAACGTCTGAGCCTATCGCTGTTACTTCCTCGGCGAGAAACGCTTATTACAGAAAATTTAGACTAAACGAAGGTTCCACCGAGATTCGAACTCGGATCGCTGGATTCAGAGTCCAGAGTGCTAACCGTTACACCATGGAACCAGACAGGAGAATGGGACTCGTAAATACACTTAGCAGTGTTCTGACGTACTTCAGACACTTCCTACTTGCATTTTTTAACATAATTGACACGATCGAGCATTATAAAACTTAATCTGGGCAATGTTTGCACTTGCAGCCGATGACTGCATTTCCTGTGCGTCTATATGGCAGCGCTGAGTAGCAGTGTGTGGAAACGAAAGACAGGGACGGACGTAAAGCAATCAGTACGAATAAGAAAGTATGCAGGGCCTCTGGTAGCTCAGTTGGTAGAGCGGTGGACTGTAGTGGAAGATTCACAGTTATCCATAGGTCGCTGGTTCAAATCCGGCCCAGAGGACTGTTTTTCTAATCTCAGGAGCAAAGAGGCTCCAGAGCATGCCCACTCGGTCAGAACCTCCCTATGTTTTAAACCTATTTTAAAGGAAATTCATTTGCTCAGCTTCTAGTAGCTAGTTGATAATCATGGGATTCTTAGCCTTCGTAGGATAATGATATTTCTTCGAATTATAGTAAAATTGCTTGCTCTTACAGGCATTACTCGTTTAATGTGCTATATAGGTCACATAGTCGCACCAATATTCAGCCGTTTCATAGACATCTCGTTTTTAATACAAACGTAGAAACTACACCCCTGAGCCTATCGCTGTTACTTCCTCGGCGAGAAACGCTTATTACAGAAAATTTAGACTAAACGAAGGTTCCACCGAGATTCGAACTCGGATCGCTGGATTCAGAGTCCAGAGTGCTAACCGTTACACCATGGAACCAGACAGGAGAATGGGACTCGTAAATACACTTAGCAGTGTTCTGACGTACTTCAGACACTTCCTACTTGCATTTTTTAACATAATTGACACGATCGAGCATTATAAAACTTAATCTGGGCAATGTTTGCACTTGCAGCCGATGACTGCATTTCCTGTGCGTCTATATGGCAGCGCTGAGTAGCAGTGTGTGGAAACGAAAGACAGGGACGGACGTAAAGCAATCAGTACGAATAAGAAAGTATGCAGGGCCTCTGGTAGCTCAGTTGGTAGAGCGGTGGACTGTAGTGGAAGATTCACAGTTATCCATAGGTCGCTGGTTCAAATCCGGCCCAGAGGACTGTTTTTCTAATCTCAGGAGCAAAGAGGCTCCAGAGCATGCCCACTCGGTCAGAACCTCCCTATGTTTTAAACCTATTTTAAAGGAAATTCATTTGCTCAGCTTCTAGTAGGTAGTTGATAATCATGGGATTCTTAGCCTTCGTAGGATAATGATATTTCTTCGAATTATAGTAAAATTGCTTGCTCTTACAGGCATTACTCGTTTAATGTGCTATATATGTCACATAGTCGCACCAATATTCAGCCGTTTCATAGACATCTCGTTTTTAATACAAACGTAGAAACTACACCCCTGAGCCTATCGCTGTTACTTCCTCGGCGAGAAACGCTTATTACAGAAAATTTAGACTAAACGAAGGTTCCACCGAGATTCGAACTCGGATCGCTGGATTCAGAGTCCAGAGTGCTAACCGTTACACCATGGAACCAGACAGGAGAATGGGACTCGTAAATACACTTAGCAGTGTTCTGACGTACTTCAGACACTTCCTACTTGCATTTTTTAACATAATTGACACGATCGAGCATTATAAAACTTAATCTGGGCAATGTTTGCACTTGCAGCCGATGACTGCATTTCCTGTGCGTCTATATGGCAGCGCTGAGTAGCAGTGTGTGGAAACGAAAGACAGGGACGGACGTAAAGCAATCAGTACGAATAAGAAAGTATGCAGGGCCTCTGGTAGCTCAGTTGGTAGAGCGGTGGACTGTAGTGGAAGATTCACAGTTATCCATAGGTCGCTGGTTCAAATCCGGCCCAGAGGACTGTTTTTCTAATCTCAGGAGCAAAGAGGCTCCAGAGCATGCCCACTCGGTCAGAACCTCCCTATGTTTTAAACCTATTTTAAAGGAAATTCATTTGCTCAGCTTCTAGTAGCTAGTTGATAATCATGGGATTCTTAGCCTTCGTAGGATAATGATATTTCTTCGAATTATAGTAAAATTGCTTGCTCTTACAGGCATTACTCGTTTAATGTGCTATATAGGTCACATAGTCGCACCAATATTCAGCCGTTTCATAGACATCTCGTTTTTAATACAAACGTAGAAACTACACCCCTGAGCCTATCGCTGTTACTTCCTCGGCGAGAAACGCTTATTACAGAAAATTTAGACTAAACGAAGGTTCCACCGAGATTCGAACTCGGATCGCTGGATTCAGAGTCCAGAGTGCTAACCGTTACACCATGGAACCAGACAGGAGAATGGGACTCGTAAATACACTTAGCAGTGTTCTGACGTACTTCAGACACTTCCTACTTGCATTTTTTAACATAATTGACACGATCGAGCATTATAAAACTTAATCTGGGCAATGTTTGCACTTGCAGCCGATGACTGCATTTCCTGTGCGTCTATATGGCAGCGCTGAGTAGCAGTGTGTGGAAACGAAAGACAGGGACGGACGTAAAGCAATCAGTACGAATAAGAAAGTATGCAGGGCCTCTGGTAGCTCAGTTGGTAGAGCGGTGGACTGTAGTGGAAGATTCACAGTTATCCATAGGTCGCTGGTTCAAATCCGGCCCAGAGGACTGTTTTTCTAATCTCAGGAGCAAAGAGGCTCCAGAGCATGCCCACTCGGTCAGAACCTCCCTATGTTTTAAACCTATTTTAAAGGAAATTCATTTGCTCAGCTTCTAGTAGGTAGTTGATAATCATGGGATTCTTAGCCTTCGTAGGATAATGATATTTCTTCGAATTATAGTAAAATTGCTTGCTCTTACAGGCATTACTCGTTTAATGTGCTATATATGTCACATAGTCGCACCAATATTCAGCCGTTTCATAGACATCTCGTTTTTAATACAAACGTAGAAACTACACCCCTGAGCCTATCGCTGTTACTTCCTCGGCGAGAAACGCTTATTACAGAAAATTTAGACTAAACGAAGGTTCCACCGAGATTCGAACTCGGATTGCTGGATTCAGAGTCCAGAGTGCTAACCGTTACACCATGGAACCAGACAGGAGAATGGGACTCGTAAATACACTTAGCAGTGTTCTGACGTACTTCAGACACTTCCTACTTGCATTTTTTAACATAATTGACACGATCGAGCATTATAAAACTTAATCTGGGCAATGTTTGCACTTGCAGCCGATGACTGCATTTCCTGTGCGTCTATATGGCAGCGCTGAGTAGCAGTGTGTGGAAACGAAAGACAGGGACGGACGTAAAGCAATCAGTACGAATAAGAAAGTATGCAGGGCCTCTGGTAGCTCAGTTGGTAGAGCGGTGGACTGTAGTGGAAGATTCACAGTTATCCATAGGTCGCTGGTTCAAATCCGGCCCAGAGGACTGTTTTTCTAATCTCAGGAGCAAAGAGGCTCCAGAGCATGCCCACTCGGTCAGAACCTCCCTATGTTTTAAACCTATTTTAAAGGAAATTCATTTGCTCAGCTTCTAGTAGCTAGTTGATAATCATGGGATTCTTAGCCTTCGTAGGATAATGATATTTCTTCGAATTATAGTAAAATTGCTTGCTCTTACAGGCATTACTCGTTTAATGTGCTATATAGGTCACATAGTCGCACCAATATTCAGCCGTTTCATAGACATCTCGTTTTTAATACAAACGTAGAAACTACACCCCTGAGCCTATCGCTGTTACTTCCTCGGCGAGAAACGCTTATTACAGAAAATTTAGACTAAACGAAGGTTCCACCGAGATTCGAACTCGGATCGCTGGATTCAGAGTCCAGAGTGCTAACCGTTACACCATGGAACCAGACAGGAGAATGGGACTCGTAAATACACTTAGCAGTGTTCTGACGTACTTCAGACACTTCCTACTTGCATTTTTTAACATAATTGACACGATCGAGCATTATAAAACTTAATCTGGGCAATGTTTGCACTTGCAGCCGATGACTGCATTTCCTGTGCGTCTATATGGCAGCGCTGAGTAGCAGTGTGTGGAAACGAAAGACAGGGACGGACGTAAAGCAATCAGTACGAATAAGAAAGTATGCAGGGCCTCTGGTAGCTCAGTTGGTAGAGCGGTGGACTGTAGTGGAAGATTCACAGTTATCCATAGGTCGCTGGTTCAAATCCGGCCCAGAGGACTGTTTTTCTAATCTCAGGAGCAAAGAGGCTCCAGAGCATGCCCACTCGGTCAGAACCTCCCTATGTTTTAAACCTATTTTAAAGGAAATTCATTTGCTCAGCTTCTAGTAGCTAGTTGATAATCATGGGATTCTTAGCCTTCGTAGGATAATGATATTTCTTCGAATTATAGTAAAATTGCTTGCTCTTACAGGCATTACTCGTTTAATGTGCTATATATGTCACATAGTCGCACCAATATTCAGCCGTTTCATAGACATCTCGTTTTTAATACAAACGTAGAAACTACACCCCTGAGCCTATCGCTGTTACTTCCTCGGCGAGAAACGCTTATTACAGAAAATTTAGACTAAACGAAGGTTCCACCGAGATTCGAACTCGGATCGCTGGATTCAGAGTCCAGAGTGCTAACCGTTACACCATGGAACCAGACAGGAGAATGGGACTCGTAAATACACTTAGCAGTGTTCTGACGTACTTCAGACACTTCCTACTTGCATTTTTTAACATAATTGACACGATCGAGCATTATAAAACTTAATCTGGGCAATGTTTGCACTTGCAGCCGATGACTGCATTTCCTGTGCGTCTATATGGCAGCGCTGAGTAGCAGTGTGTGGAAACGAAAGACAGGGACGGACGTAAAGCAATCAGTACGAATAAGAAAGTATGCAGGGCCTCTGGTAGCTCAGTTGGTAGAGCGGTGGACTGTAGTGGAAGATTCACAGTTATCCATAGGTCGCTGGTTCAAATCCGGCCCAGAGGACTGTTTTTCTAATCTCAGGAGCAAAGAGGCTCCAGAGCATGCCCACTCGGTCAGAACCTCCCTATGTTTTAAACCTATTTTAAAGGAAATTCATTTGCTCAGCTTCTAGTAGCTAGTTGATAATCATGGGATTCTTAGCCTTCGTAGGATAATGATATTTCTTCGAATTATAGTAAAATTGCTTGCTCTTACAGGCATTACTCGTTTAATGTGCTATATAGGTCACATAGTCGCACCAATATTCAGCCGTTTCATAGACATCTCGTTTTTAATACAAACGTAGAAACTACACCCCTGAGCCTATCGCTGTTACTTCCTCGGCGAGAAACGCTTATTACAGAAAATTTAGACTAAACGAAGGTTCCACCGAGATTCGAACTCGGATCGCTGGATTCAGAGTCCAGAGTGCTAACCGTTACACCATGGAACCAGACAGGAGAATGGGACTCGTAAATACACTTAGCAGTGTTCTGACGTACTTCAGACACTTCCTACTTGCATTTTTTAACATAATTGACACGATCGAGCATTATAAAACTTAATCTGGGCAATGTTTGCACTTGCAGCCGATGACTGCATTTCCTGTGCGTCTATATGGCAGCGCTGAGTAGCAGTGTGTGGAAACGAAAGACAGGGACGGACGTAAAGCAATCAGTACGAATAAGAAAGTATGCAGGGCCTCTGGTAGCTCAGTTGGTAGAGCGGTGGACTGTAGTGGAAGATTCACAGTTATCCATAGGTCGCTGGTTCAAATCCGGCCCAGAGGACTGTTTTTCTAATCTCAGGAGCAAAGAGGCTCCAGAGCATGCCCACTCGGTCAGAACCTCCCTATGTTTTAAACCTATTTTAAAGGAAATTCATTTGCTCAGCTTCTAGTAGGTAGTTGATAATCATGGGATTCTTAGCCTTCGTAGGATAATGATATTTCTTCGAATTATAGTAAAATTGCTTGCTCTTACAGGCATTACTCGTTTAATGTGCTATATATGTCACATAGTCGCACCAATATTCAGCCGTTTCATAGACATCTCGTTTTTAATACAAACGTAGAAACTACACCCCTGAGCCTATCGCTGTTACTTCCTCGGCGAGAAACGCTTATTACAGAAAATTTAGACTAAACGAAGGTTCCACCGAGATTCGAACTCGGATCGCTGGATTCAGAGTCCAGAGTGCTAACCGTTACACCATGGAACCAGACAGGAGAATGGGACTCGTAAATACACTTAGCAGTGTTCTGACGTACTTCAGACACTTCCTACTTGCATTTTTTAACATAATTGACACGATCGAGCATTATAAAACTTAATCTGGGCAATGTTTGCACTTGCAGCCGATGACTGCATTTCCTGTGCGTCTATATGGCAGCGCTGAGTAGCAGTGTGTGGAAACGAAAGACAGGGACGGACGTAAAGCAATCAGTACGAATAAGAAAGTATGCAGGGCCTCTGGTAGCTCAGTTGGTAGAGCGGTGGACTGTAGTGGAAGATTCACAGTTATCCATAGGTCCCTGGTTCAAATCCGGCCCAGAGGACTGTTTTTCTAATCTCAGGAGCAAAGAGGCTCCAGAGCATGCCCACTCGGTCAGAACCTCCCTATGTTTTAAACCTATTTTAAAGGAAATTCATTTGCTCAGCTTCTAGTAGCTAGTTGATAATCATGGGATTCTTAGCCTTCGTAGGATAATGATATTTCTTCGAATTATAGTAAAATTGCTTGCTCTTACAGGCATTACTCGTTTAATGTGCTATATAGGTCACATAGTCGCACCAATATTCAGCCGTTTCATAGACATCTCGTTTTTAATACAAACGTAGAAACTACACCCCTGAGCCTATCGCTGTTACTTCCTCGGCGAGAAACGCTTATTACAGAAAATTTAGACTAAACGAAGGTTCCACCGAGATTCGAACTCGGATCGCTGGATTCAGAGTCCAGAGTGCTAACCGTTACACCATGGAACCAGACAGGAGAATGGGACTCGTAAATACACTTAGCAGTGTTCTGACGTACTTCAGACACTTCCTACTTGCATTTTTTAACATAATTGACACGATCGAGCATTATAAAACTTAATCTGGGCAATGTTTGCACTTGCAGCCGATGACTGCATTTCCTGTGCGTCTATATGGCAGCGCTGAGTAGCAGTGTGTGGAAACGAAAGACAGGGACGGACGTAAAGCAATCAGTACGAATAAGAAAGTATGCAGGGCCTCTGGTAGCTCAGTTGGTAGAGCGGTGGACTGTAGTGGAAGATTCACAGTTATCCATAGGTCGCTGGTTCAAATCCGGCCCAGAGGACTGTTTTTCTAATCTCAGGAGCAAAGAGGCTCCAGAGCATGCCCACTCGGTCAGAACCTCCCTATGTTTTAAACCTATTTTAAAGGAAATTCATTTGCTCAGCTTCTAGTAGCTAGTTGATAATCATGGGATTCTTAGCCTTCGTAGGATAATGATATTTCTTCGAATTATAGTAAAATTGCTTGCTCTTACAGGCATTACTCGTTTAATGTGCTATATAGGTCACATAGTCGCACCAATATTCAGCCGTTTCATAGACATCTCGTTTTTAATACAAACGTAGAAACTACACCCCTGAGCCTATCGCTGTTACTTCCTCGGCGAGAAACGCTTATTACAGAAAATTTAGACTAAACGAAGGTTCCACCGAGATTCGAACTCGGATCGCTGGATTCAGAGTCCAGAGTGCTAACCGTTACACCATGGAACCAGACAGGAGAATGGGACTCGTAAATACACTTAGCAGTGTTCTGACGTACTTCAGACACTTCCTACTTGCATTTTTTAACATAATTGACACGATCGAGCATTATAAAACTTAATCTGGGCAATGTTTGCACTTGCAGCCGATGACTGCATTTCCTGTGCGTCTATATGGCAGCGCTGAGTAGCAGTGTGTGGAAACGAAAGACAGGGACGGACGTAAAGCAATCAGTACGAATAAGAAAGTATGCAGGGCCTCTGGTAGCTCAGTTGGTAGAGCGGTGGACTGTAGTGGAAGATTCACAGTTATCCATAGGTCGCTGGTTCAAATCCGGCCCAGAGGACTGTTTTTCTAATCTCAGGAGCAAAGAGGCTCCAGAGCATGCCCACTCGGTCAGAACCTCCCTATGTTTTAAACCTATTTTAAAGGAAATTCATTTGCTCAGCTTCTAGTAGGTAGTTGATAATCATGGGATTCTTAGCCTTCGTAGGATAATGATATTTCTTCGAATTATAGTAAAATTGCTTGCTCTTACAGGCATTACTCGTTTAATGTGCTATATATGTCACATAGTCGCACCAATATTCAGCCGTTTCATAGACATCTCGTTTTTAATACAAACGTAGAAACTACACCCCTGAGCCTATCGCTGTTACTTCCTCGGCGAGAAACGCTTATTACAGAAAATTTAGACTAAACGAAGGTTCCACCGAGATTCGAACTCGGATCGCTGGATTCAGAGTCCAGAGTGCTAACCGTTACACCATGGAACCAGACAGGAGAATGGGACTCGTAAATACACTTAGCAGTGTTCTGACGTACTTCAGACACTTCCTACTTGCATTTTTTAACATAATTGACACGATCGAGCATTATAAAACTTAATCTGGGCAATGTTTGCACTTGCAGCCGATGACTGCATTTCCTGTGCGTCTATATGGCAGCGCTGAGTAGCAGTGTGTGGAAACGAAAGACAGGGACGGACGTAAAGCAATCAGTACGAATAAGAAAGTATGCAGGGCCTCTGGTAGCTCAGTTGGTAGAGCGGTGGACTGTAGTGGAAGATTCACAGTTATCCATAGGTCGCTGGTTCAAATCCGGCCCAGAGGACTGTTTTTCTAATCTCAGGAGCAAAGAGGCTCCAGAGCATGCCCACTCGGTCAGAACCTCCCTATGTTTTAAACCTATTTTAAAGGAAATTCATTTGCTCAGCTTCTAGTAGCTAGTTGATAATCATGGGATTCTTAGCCTTCGTAGGATAATGATATTTCTTCGAATTATAGTAAAATTGCTTGCTCTTACAGGCATTACTCGTTTAATGTGCTATATAGGTCACATAGTCGCACCAATATTCAGCCGTTTCATAGACATCTCGTTTTTAATACAAACGTAGAAACTACACCCCTGAGCCTATCGCTGTTACTTCCTCGGCGAGAAACGCTTATTACAGAAAATTTAGACTAAACGAAGGTTCCACCGAGATTCGAACTCGGATCGCTGGATTCAGAGTCCAGAGTGCTAACCGTTACACCATGGAACCAGACAGGAGAATGGGACTCGTAAATACACTTAGCAGTGTTCTGACGTACTTCAGACACTTCCTACTTGCATTTTTTAACATAATTGACACGATCGAGCATTATAAAACTTAATCTGGGCAATGTTTGCACTTGCAGCCGATGACTGCATTTCCTGTGCGTCTATATGGCAGCGCTGAGTAGCAGTGTGTGGAAACGAAAGACAGGGACGGACGTAAAGCAATCAGTACGAATAAGAAAGTATGCAGGGCCTCTGGTAGCTCAGTTGGTAGAGCGGTGGACTGTAGTGGAAGATTCACAGTTATCCATAGGTCGCTGGTTCAAATCCGGCCCAGAGGACTGTTTTTCTAATCTCAGGAGCAAAGAGGCTCCAGAGCATGCCCACTCGGTCAGAACCTCCCTATGTTTTAAACCTATTTTAAAGGAAATTCATTTGCTCAGCTTCTAGTAGGTAGTTGATAATCATGGGATTCTTAGCCTTCGTAGGATAATGATATTTCTTCGAATTATAGTAAAATTGCTTGCTCTTACAGGCATTACTCGTTTAATGTGCTATATATGTCACATAGTCGCACCAATATTCAGCCGTTTCATAGACATCTCGTTTTTAATACAAACGTAGAAACTACACCCCTGAGCCTATCGCTGTTACTTCCTCGGCGAGAAACGCTTATTACAGAAAATTTAGACTAAACGAAGGTTCCACCGAGATTCGAACTCGGATCGCTGGATTCAGAGTCCAGAGTGCTAACCGTTACACCATGGAACCAGACAGGAGAATGGGACTCGTAAATACACTTAGCAGTGTTCTGACGTACTTCAGACACTTCCTACTTGCATTTTTTAACATAATTGACACGATCGAGCATTATAAAACTTAATCTGGGCAATGTTTGCACTTGCAGCCGATGACTGCATTTCCTGTGCGTCTATATGGCAGCGCTGAGTAGCAGTGTGTGGAAACGAAAGACAGGGACGGACGTAAAGCAATCAGTACGAATAAGAAAGTATGCAGGGCCTCTGGTAGCTCAGTTGGTAGAGCGGTGGACTGTAGTGGAAGATTCACAGTTATCCATAGGTCGCTGGTTCAAATCCGGCCCAGAGGACTGTTTTTCTAATCTCAGGAGCAAAGAGGCTCCAGAGCATGCCCACTCGGTCAGAACCTCCCTATGTTTTAAACCTATTTTAAAGGAAATTCATTTGCTCAGCTTCTAGTAGCTAGTTGATAATCATGGGATTCTTAGCCTTCGTAGGATAATGATATTTCTTCGAATTATAGTAAAATTGCTTGCTCTTACAGGCATTACTCGTTTAATGTGCTATATAGGTCACATAGTCGCACCAATATTCAGCCGTTTCATAGACATCTCGTTTTTAATACAAACGTAGAAACTACACCCCTGAGCCTATCGCTGTTACTTCCTCGGCGAGAAACGCTTATTACAGAAAATTTAGACTAAACGAAGGTTCCACCGAGATTCGAACTCGGATCGCTGGATTCAGAGTCCAGAGTGCTAACCGTTACACCATGGAACCAGACAGGAGAATGGGACTCGTAAATACACTTAGCAGTGTTCTGACGTACTTCAGACACTTCCTACTTGCATTTTTTAACATAATTGACACGATCGAGCATTATAAAACTTAATCTGGGCAATGTTTGCACTTGCAGCCGATGACTGCATTTCCTGTGCGTCTATATGGCAGCGCTGAGTAGCAGTGTGTGGAAACGAAAGACAGGGACGGACGTAAAGCAATCAGTACGAATAAGAAAGTATGCAGGGCCTCTGGTAGCTCAGTTGGTAGAGCGGTGGACTGTAGTGGAAGATTCACAGTTATCCATAGGTCGCTGGTTCAAATCCGGCCCAGAGGACTGTTTTTCTAATCTCAGGAGCAAAGAGGCTCCAGAGCATGCCCACTCGGTCAGAACCTCCCTATGTTTTAAACCTATTTTAAAGGAAATTCATTTGCTCAGCTTCTAGTAGGTAGTTGATAATCATGGGATTCTTAGCCTTCGTAGGATAATGATATTTCTTCGAATTATAGTAAAATTGCTTGCTCTTACAGGCATTACTCGTTTAATGTGCTATATATGTCACATAGTCGCACCAATATTCAGCCGTTTCATAGACATCTCGTTTTTAATACAAACGTAGAAACTACACCCCTGAGCCTATCGCTGTTACTTCCTCGGCGAGAAACGCTTATTACAGAAAATTTAGACTAAACGAAGGTTCCACCGAGATTCGAACTCGGATCGCTGGATTCAGAGTCCAGAGTGCTAACCGTTACACCATGGAACCAGACAGGAGAATGGGACTCGTAAATACACTTAGCAGTGTTCTGACGTACTTCAGACACTTCCTACTTGCATTTTTTAACATAATTGACACGATCGAGCATTATAAAACTTAATCTGGGCAATGTTTGCACTTGCAGCCGATGACTGCATTTCCTGTGCGTCTATATGGCAGCGCTGAGTAGCAGTGTGTGGAAACGAAAGACAGGGACGGACGTAAAGCAATCAGTACGAATAAGAAAGTATGCAGGGCCTCTGGTAGCTCAGTTGGTAGAGCGGTGGACTGTAGTGGAAGATTCACAGTTATCCATAGGTCGCTGGTTCAAATCCGGCCCAGAGGACTGTTTTTCTAATCTCAGGAGCAAAGAGGCTCCAGAGCATGCCCACTCGGTCAGAACCTCCCTATGTTTTAAACCTATTTTAAAGGAAATTCATTTGCTCAGCTTCTAGTAGCTAGTTGATAATCATGGGATTCTTAGCCTTCGTAGGATAATGATATTTCTTCGAATTATAGTAAAATTGCTTGCTCTTACAGGCATTACTCGTTTAATGTGCTATATAGGTCACATAGTCGCACCAATATTCAGCCGTTTCATAGACATCTCGTTTTTAATACAAACGTAGAAACTACACCCCTGAGCCTATCGCTGTTACTTCCTCGGCGAGAAACGCTTATTACAGAAAATTTAGACTAAACGAAGGTTCCACCGAGATTCGAACTCGGATCGCTGGATTCAGAGTCCAGAGTGCTAACCGTTACACCATGGAACCAGACAGGAGAATGGGACTCGTAAATACACTTAGCAGTGTTCTGACGTACTTCAGACACTTCCTACTTGCATTTTTTAACATAATTGACACGATCGAGCATTATAAAACTTAATCTGGGCAATGTTTGCACTTGCAGCCGATGACTGCATTTCCTGTGCGTCTATATGGCAGCGCTGAGTAGCAGTGTGTGGAAACGAAAGACAGGGACGGACGTAAAGCAATCAGTACGAATAAGAAAGTATGCAGGGCCTCTGGTAGCTCAGTTGGTAGAGCGGTGGACTGTAGTGGAAGATTCACAGTTATCCATAGGTCGCTGGTTCAAATCCGGCCCAGAGGACTGTTTTTCTAATCTCAGGAGCAAAGAGGCTCCAGAGCATGCCCACTCGGTCAGAACCTCCCTATGTTTTAAACCTATTTTAAAGGAAATTCATTTGCTCAGCTTCTAGTAGGTAGTTGATAATCATGGGATTCTTAGCCTTCGTAGGATAATGATATTTCTTCGAATTATAGTAAAATTGCTTGCTCTTACAGGCATTACTCGTTTAATGTGCTATATATGTCACATAGTCGCACCAATATTCAGCCGTTTCATAGACATCTCGTTTTTAATACAAACGTAGAAACTACACCCCTGAGCCTATCGCTGTTACTTCCTCGGCGAGAAACGCTTATTACAGAAAATTTAGACTAAACGAAGGTTCCACCGAGATTCGAACTCGGATCGCTGGATTCAGAGTCCAGAGTGCTAACCGTTACACCATGGAACCAGACAGGAGAATGGGACTCGTAAATACACTTAGCAGTGTTCTGACGTACTTCAGACACTTCCTACTTGCATTTTTTAACATAATTGACACGATCGAGCATTATAAAACTTAATCTGGGCAATGTTTGCACTTGCAGCCGATGACTGCATTTCCTGTGCGTCTATATGGCAGCGCTGAGTAGCAGTGTGTGGAAACGAAAGACAGGGACGGACGTAAAGCAATCAGTACGAATAAGAAAGTATGCAGGGCCTCTGGTAGCTCAGTTGGTAGAGCGGTGGACTGTAGTGGAAGATTCACAGTTATCCATAGGTCGCTGGTTCAAATCCGGCCCAGAGGACTGTTTTTCTAATCTCAGGAGCAAAGAGGCTCCAGAGCATGCCCACTCGGTCAGAACCTCCCTATGTTTTAAACCTATTTTAAAGGAAATTCATTTGCTCAGCTTCTAGTAGCTAGTTGATAATCATGGGATTCTTAGCCTTCGTAGGATAATGATATTTCTTCGAATTATAGTAAAATTGCTTGCTCTTACAGGCATTACTCGTTTAATGTGCTATATATGTCACATAGTCGCACCAATATTCAGCCGTTTCATAGACATCTCGTTTTTAATACAAACGTAGAAACTACACCCCTGAGCCTATCGCTGTTACTTCCTCGGCGAGAAACGCTTATTACAGAAAATTTAGACTAAACGAAGGTTCCACCGAGATTCGAACTCGGATCGCTGGATTCAGAGTCCAGAGTGCTAACCGTTACACCATGGAACCAGACAGGAGAATGGGACTCGTAAATACACTTAGCAGTGTTCTGACGTACTTCAGACACTTCCTACTTGCATTTTTTAACATAATTGACACGATCGAGCATTATAAAACTTAATCTGGGCAATGTTTGCACTTGCAGCCGATGACTGCATTTCCTGTGCGTCTATATGGCAGCGCTGAGTAGCAGTGTGTGGAAACGAAAGACAGGGACGGACGTAAAGCAATCAGTACGAATAAGAAAGTATGCAGGGCCTCTGGTAGCTCAGTTGGTAGAGCGGTGGACTGTAGTGGAAGATTCACAGTTATCCATAGGTCGCTGGTTCAAATCCGGCCCAGAGGACTGTTTTTCTAATCTCAGGAGCAAAGAGGCTCCAGAGCATGCCCACTCGGTCAGAACCTCCCTATGTTTTAAATCTATTTTAAAGGAAATTCATTTGCTCAGCTTCTAGTAGGTAGTTGATAATCATGGGATTCTTAGCCTTCGTAGGATAATGATATTTCTTCGAATTATAGTAAAATTGCTTGCTCTTACAGGCATTACTCGTTTAATGTGCTATATAGGTCACATAGTCGCACCAATATTCAGCCGTTTCATAGACATCTCGTTTTTAATACAAACGTAGAAACTACACCCCTGAGCCTATCGCTGTTACTTCCTCGGCGAGAAACGCTTATTACAGAAAATTTAGACTAAACGAAGGTTCCACCGAGATTCGAACTCGGATCGCTGGATTCAGAGTCCAGAGTGCTAACCGTTACACCATGGAACCAGACAGGAGAATGGGACTCGTAAATACACTTAGCAGTGTTCTGACGTACTTCAGACACTTCCTACTTGCATTTTTTAACATAATTGACACGATCGAGCATTATAAAACTTAATCTGGGCAATGTTTGCACTTGCAGCCGATGACTGCATTTCCTGTGCGTCTATATGGCAGCGCTGAGTAGCAGTGTGTGGAAACGAAAGACAGGGACGGACGTAAAGCAATCAGTACGAATAAGAAAGTATGCAGGGCCTCTGGTAGCTCAGTTGGTAGAGCGGTGGACTGTAGTGGAAGATTCACAGTTATCCATAGGTCGCTGGTTCAAATCCGGCCCAGAGGACTGTTTTTCTAATCTCAGGAGCAAAGAGGCTCCAGAGCATGCCCACTCGGTCAGAACCTCCCTATGTTTTAAACCTATTTTAAAGGAAATTCATTTGCTCAGCTTCTAGTAGCTAGTTGATAATCATGGGATTCTTAGCCTTCGTAGGATAATGATATTTCTTCGAATTATAGTAAAATTGCTTGCTCTTACAGGCATTACTCGTTTAATGTGCTATATAGGTCACATAGTCGCACCAATATTCAGCCGTTTCATAGACATCTCGTTTTTAATACAAACGTAGAAACTACACCCCTGAGCCTATCGCTGTTACTTCCTCGGCGAGAAACGCTTATTACAGAAAATTTAGACTAAACGAAGGTTCCACCGAGATTCGAACTCGGATCGCTGGATTCAGAGTCCAGAGTGCTAACCGTTACACCATGGAACCAGACAGGAGAATGGGACTCGTAAATACACTTAGCAGTGTTCTGACGTACTTCAGACACTTCCTACTTGCATTTTTTAACATAATTGACACGATCGAGCATTATAAAACTTAATCTGGGCAATGTTTGCACTTGCAGCCGATGACTGCATTTCCTGTGCGTCTATATGGCAGCGCTGAGTAGCAGTGTGTGGAAACGAAAGACAGGGACGGACGTAAAGCAATCAGTACGAATAAGAAAGTATGCAGGGCCTCTGGTAGCTCAGTTGGTAGAGCGGTGGACTGTAGTGGAAGATTCACAGTTATCCATAGGTCGCTGGTTCAAATCCGGCCCAGAGGACTGTTTTTCTAATCTCAGGAGCAAAGAGGCTCCAGAGCATGCCCACTCGGTCAGAACCTCCCTATGTTTTAAACCTATTTTAAAGGAAATTCATTTGCTCAGCTTCTAGTAGCTAGTTGATAATCATGGGATTCTTAGCCTTCGTAGGATAATGATATTTCTTCGAATTATAGTAAAATTGCTTGCTCTTACAGGCATTACTCGTTTAATGTGCTATATAGGTCACATAGTCGCACCAATATTCAGCCGTTTCATAGACATCTCGTTTTTAATACAAACGTAGAAACTACACCCCTGAGCCTATCGCTGTTACTTCCTCGGCGAGAAACGCTTATTACAGAAAATTTAGACTAAACGAAGGTTCCACCGAGATTCGAACTCGGATCGCTGGATTCAGAGTCCAGAGTGCTAACCGTTACACCATGGAACCAGACAGGAGAATGGGACTCGTAAATACACTTAGCAGTGTTCTGACGTACTTCAGACACTTCCTACTTGCATTTTTTAACATAATTGACACGATCGAGCATTATAAAACTTAATCTGGGCAATGTTTGCACTTGCAGCCGATGACTGCATTTCCTGTGCGTCTATATGGCAGCGCTGAGTAGCAGTGTGTGGAAACGAAAGACAGGGACGGACGTAAAGCAATCAGTACGAATAAGAAAGTATGCAGGGCCTCTGGTAGCTCAGTTGGTAGAGCGGTGGACTGTAGTGGAAGATTCACAGTTATCCATAGGTCGCTGGTTCAAATCCGGCCGAGAGGACTGTTTTTCTAATCTCAGGAGCAAAGAGGCTCCAGAGCATGCCCACTCGGTCAGAACCTCCCTATGTTTTAAACCTATTTTAAAGGAAATTCATTTGCTCAGCTTCTAGTAGCTAGTTGATAATCATGGGATTCTTAGCCTTCGTAGGATAATGATATTTCTTCGAATTATAGTAAAATTGCTTGCTCTTACAGGCATTACTCGTTTAATGTGCTATATAGGTCACATAGTCGCACCAATATTCAGCCGTTTCATAGACATCTCGTTTTTAATACAAACGTAGAAACTACACCCCTGAGCCTATCGCTGTTACTTCCTCGGCGAGAAACGCTTATTACAGAAAATTTAGACTAAACGAAGGTTCCACCGAGATTCGAACTCGGATCGCTGGATTCAGAGTCCAGAGTGCTAACCGTTACACCATGGAACCAGACAGGAGAATGGGACTCGTAAATACACTTAGCAGTGTTCTGACGTACTTCAGACACTTCCTACTTGCATTTTTTAACATAATTGACACGATCGAGCATTATAAAACTTAATCTGGGCAATGTTTGCACTTGCAGCCGATGACTGCATTTCCTGTGCGTCTATATGGCAGCGCTGAGTAGCAGTGTGTGGAAACGAAAGACAGGGACGGACGTAAAGCAATCAGTACGAATAAGAAAGTATGCAGGGCCTCTGGTAGCTCAG
Source organism: Schistocerca piceifrons (assembly GCF_021461385.2). Taxonomy (NCBI): domain Eukaryota; kingdom Metazoa; phylum Arthropoda; class Insecta; order Orthoptera; family Acrididae; genus Schistocerca; species Schistocerca piceifrons. The sequence continues at coordinate 56,222 of NW_025728863.1, forward strand.
TTGGTAGAGCGGTGGACTGTAGTGGAAGATTCACAGTTATCCATAGGTCGCTGGTTCAAATCCGGCCCAGAGGACTGTTTTTCTAATCTCAGGAGCAAAGAGGCTCCAGAGCATGCCCACTCGGTCAGAACCTCCCTATGTTTTAAACCTATTTTAAAGGAAATTCATTTGCTCAGCTTCTAGTAGCTAGTTGATAATCATGGGATTCTTAGCCTTCGTAGGATAATGATATTTCTTCGAATTATAGTAAAATTGCTTGCTCTTACAGGCATTACTCGTTTAATGTGCTATATAGGTCACATAGTCGCACCAATATTCAGCCGTTTCATAGACATCTCGTTTTTAATACAAACGTAGAAACTACACCCCTGAGCCTATCGCTGTTACTTCCTCGGCGAGAAACGCTTATTACAGAAAATTTAGACTAAACGAAGGTTCCACCGAGATTCGAACTCGGATCGCTGGATTCAGAGTCCAGAGTGCTAACCGTTACACCATGGAACCAGACAGGAGAATGGGACTCGTAAATACACTTAGCAGTGTTCTGACGTACTTCAGACACTTCCTACTTGCATTTTTTAACATAATTGACACGATCGAGCATTATAAAACTTAATCTGGGCAATGTTTGCACTTGCAGCCGATGACTGCATTTCCTGTGCGTCTATATGGCAGCGCTGAGTAGCAGTGTGTGGAAACGAAAGACAGGGACGGACGTAAAGCAATCAGTACGAATAAGAAAGTATGCAGGGCCTCTGGTAGCTCAGTTGGTAGAGCGGTGGACTGTAGTGGAAGATTCACAGTTATCCATAGGTCGCTGGTTCAAATCCGGCCCAGAGGACTGTTTTTCTAATCTCAGGAGCAAAGAGGCTCCAGAGCATGCCCACTCGGTCAGAACCTCCCTATGTTTTAAACCTATTTTAAAGGAAATTCATTTGCTCAGCTTCTAGTAGGTAGTTGATAATCATGGGATTCTTAGCCTTCGTAGGATAATGATATTTCTTCGAATTATAGTAAAATTGCTTGCTCTTACAGGCATTACTCGTTTAATGTGCTATATATGTCACATAGTCGCACCAATATTCAGCCGTTTCATAGACATCTCGTTTTTAATACAAACGTAGAAACTACACCCCTGAGCCTATCGCTGTTACTTCCTCGGCGAGAAACGCTTATTACAGAAAATTTAGACTAAACGAAGGTTCCACCGAGATTCGAACTCGGATCGCTGGATTCAGAGTCCAGAGTGCTAACCGTTACACCATGGAACCAGACAGGAGAATGGGACTCGTAAATACACTTAGCAGTGTTCTGACGTACTTCAGACACTTCCTACTTGCATTTTTTAACATAATTGACACGATCGAGCATTATAAAACTCAATCTGGGCAATGTTTGCACTTGCAGCCGATGACTGCATTTCCTGTGCGTCTATATGGCAGCGCTGAGTAGCAGTGTGTGGAAACGAAAGACAGGGACGGACGTAAAGCAATCAGTACGAATAAGAAAGTATGCAGGGCCTCTGGTAGCTCAGTTGGTAGAGCGGTGGACTGTAGTGGAAGATTCACAGTTATCCATAGGTCGCTGGTTCAAATCCGGCCCAGAGGACTGTTTTTCTAATCTCAGGAGCAAAGAGGCTCCAGAGCATGCCCACTCGGTCAGAACCTCCCTATGTTTTAAACCTATTTTAAAGGAAATTCATTTGCTCAGCTTCTAGTAGCTAGTTGATAATCATGGGATTCTTAGCCTTCGTAGGATAATGATATTTCTTCGAATTATAGTAAAATTGCTTGCTCTTACAGGCATTACTCGTTTAATGTGCTATATAGGTCACATAGTCGCACCAATATTCAGCCGTTTCATAGACATCTCGTTTTTAATACAAACGTAGAAACTACACCCCTGAGCCTATCGCTGTTACTTCCTCGGCGAGAAACGCTTATTACAGAAAATTTAGACTAAACGAAGGTTCCACCGAGATTCGAACTCGGATCGCTGGATTCAGAGTCCAGAGTGCTAACCGTTACACCATGGAACCAGACAGGAGAATGGGACTCGTAAATACACTTAGCAGTGTTCTGACGTACTTCAGACACTTCCTACTTGCATTTTTTAACATAATTGACACGATCGAGCATTATAAAACTTAATCTGGGCAATGTTTGCACTTGCAGCCGATGACTGCATTTCCTGTGCGTCTATATGGCAGCGCTGAGTAGCAGTGTGTGGAAACGAAAGACAGGGACGGACGTAAAGCAATCAGTACGAATAAGAAAGTATGCAGGGCCTCTGGTAGCTCAGTTGGTAGAGCGGTGGACTGTAGTGGAAGATTCACAGTTATCCATAGGTCGCTGGTTCAAATCCGGCCCAGAGGACTGTTTTTCTAATCTCAGGAGCAAAGAGGCTCCAGAGCATGCCCACTCGGTCAGAACCTCCCTATGTTTTAAACCTATTTTAAAGGAAATTCATTTGCTCAGCTTCTAGTAGCTAGTTGATAATCATGGGATTCTTAGCCTTCGTAGGATAATGATATTTCTTCGAATTATAGTAAAATTGCTTGCTCTTACAGGCATTACTCGTTTAATGTGCTATATAGGTCACATAGTCGCACCAATATTCAGCCGTTTCATAGACATCTCGTTTTTAATACAAACGTAGAAACTACACCCCTGAGCCTATCGCTGTTACTTCCTCGGCGAGAAACGCTTATTACAGAAAATTTAGACTAAACGAAGGTTCCACCGAGATTCGAACTCGGATCGCTGGATTCAGAGTCCAGAGTGCTAACCGTTACACCATGGAACCAGACAGGAGAATGGGACTCGTAAATACACTTAGCAGTGTTCTGACGTACTTCAGACACTTCCTACTTGCATTTTTTAACATAATTGACACGATCGAGCATTATAAAACTTAATCTGGGCAATGTTTGCACTTGCAGCCGATGACTGCATTTCCTGTGCGTCTATATGGCAGCGCTGAGTAGCAGTGTGTGGAAACGAAAGACAGGGACGGACGTAAAGCAATCAGTACGAATAAGAAAGTATGCAGGGCCTCTGGTAGCTCAGTTGGTAGAGCGGTGGACTGTAGTGGAAGATTCACAGTTATCCATAGGTCGCTGGTTCAAATCCGGCCCAGAGGACTGTTTTTCTAATCTCAGGAGCAAAGAGGCTCCAGAGCATGCCCACTCGGTCAGAACCTCCCTATGTTTTAAACCTATTTTAAAGGAAATTCATTTGCTCAGCTTCTAGTAGCTAGTTGATAATCATGGGATTCTTAGCCTTCGTAGGATAATGATATTTCTTCGAATTATAGTAAAATTGCTTGCTCTTACAGGCATTACTCGTTTAATGTGCTATATAGGTCACATAGTCGCACCAATATTCAGCCGTTTCATAGACATCTCGTTTTTAATACAAACGTAGAAACTACACCCCTGAGCCTATCGCTGTTACTTCCTCGGCGAGAAACGCTTATTACAGAAAATTTAGACTAAACGAAGGTTCCACCGAGATTCGAACTCGGATCGCTGGATTCAGAGTCCAGAGTGCTAACCGTTACACCATGGAACCAGACAGGAGAATGGGACTCGTAAATACACTTAGCAGTGTTCTGACGTACTTCAGACACTTCCTACTTGCATTTTTTAACATAATTGACACGATCGAGCATTATAAAACTTAATCTGGGCAATGTTTGCACTTGCAGCCGATGACTGCATTTCCTGTGCGTCTATATGGCAGCGCTGAGTAGCAGTGTGTGGAAACGAAAGACAGGGACGGACGTAAAGCAATCAGTACGAATAAGAAAGTATGCAGGGCCTCTGGTAGCTCAGTTGGTAGAGCGGTGGACTGTAGTGGAAGATTCACAGTTATCCATAGGTCGCTGGTTCAAATCCGGCCCAGAGGACTGTTTTTCTAATCTCAGGAGCAAAGAGGCTCCAGAGCATGCCCACTCGGTCAGAACCTCCCTATGTTTTAAACCTATTTTAAAGGAAATTCATTTGCTCAGCTTCTAGTAGCTAGTTGATAATCATGGGATTCTTAGCCTTCGTAGGATAATGATATTTCTTCGAATTATAGTAAAATTGCTTGCTCTTACAGGCATTACTCGTTTAATGTGCTATATAGGTCACATAGTCGCACCAATATTCAGCCGTTTCATAGACATCTCGTTTTTAATACAAACGTAGAAACTACACCCCTGAGCCTATCGCTGTTACTTCCTCGGCGAGAAACGCTTATTACAGAAAATTTAGACTAAACGAAGGTTCCACCGAGATTCGAACTCGGATCGCTGGATTCAGAGTCCAGAGTGCTAACCGTTACACCATGGAACCAGACAGGAGAATGGGACTCGTAAATACACTTAGCAGTGTTCTGACGTACTTCAGACACTTCCTACTTGCATTTTTTAACATAATTGACACGATCGAGCATTATAAAACTTAATCTGGGCAATGTTTGCACTTGCAGCCGATGACTGCATTTCCTGTGCGTCTATATGGCAGCGCTGAGTAGCAGTGTGTGGAAACGAAAGACAGGGACGGACGTAAAGCAATCAGTACGAATAAGAAAGTATGCAGGGCCTCTGGTAGCTCAGTTGGTAGAGCGGTGGACTGTAGTGGAAGATTCACAGTTATCCATAGGTCGCTGGTTCAAATCCGGCCCAGAGGACTGTTTTTCTAATCTCAGGAGCAAAGAGGCTCCAGAGCATGCCCACTCGGTCAGAACCTCCCTATGTTTTAAACCTATTTTAAAGGAAATTCATTTGCTCAGCTTCTAGTAGCTAGTTGATAATCATGGGATTCTTAGCCTTCGTAGGATAATGATATTTCTTCGAATTATAGTAAAATTGCTTGCTCTTACAGGCATTACTCGTTTAATGTGCTATATAGGTCACATAGTCGCACCAATATTCAGCCGTTTCATAGACATCTCGTTTTTAATACAAACGTAGAAACTACACCCCTGAGCCTATCGCTGTTACTTCCTCGGCGAGAAACGCTTATTACAGAAAATTTAGACTAAACGAAGGTTCCACCGAGATTCGAACTCGGATCGCTGGATTCAGAGTCCAGAGTGCTAACCGTTACACCATGGAACCAGACAGGAGAATGGGACTCGTAAATACACTTAGCAGTGTTCTGACGTACTTCAGACACTTCCTACTTGCATTTTTTAACATAATTGACACGATCGAGCATTATAAAACTTAATCTGGGCAATGTTTGCACTTGCAGCCGATGACTGCATTTCCTGTGCGTCTATATGGCAGCGCTGAGTAGCAGTGTGTGGAAACGAAAGACAGGGACGGACGTAAAGCAATCAGTACGAATAAGAAAGTATGCAGGGCCTCTGGTAGCTCAGTTGGTAGAGCGGTGGACTGTAGTGGAAGATTCACAGTTATCCATAGGTCGCTGGTTCAAATCCGGCCCAGAGGACTGTTTTTCTAATCTCAGGAGCAAAGAGGCTCCAGAGCATGCCCACTCGGTCAGAACCTCCCTATGTTTTAAACCTATTTTAAAGGAAATTCATTTGCTCAGCTTCTAGTAGCTAGTTGATAATCATGGGATTCTTAGCCTTCGTAGGATAATGATATTTCTTCGAATTATAGTAAAATTGCTTGCTCTTACAGGCATTACTCGTTTAATGTGCTATATAGGTCACATAGTCGCACCAATATTCAGCCGTTTCATAGACATCTCGTTTTTAATACAAACGTAGAAACTACACCCCTGAGCCTATCGCTGTTACTTCCTCGGCGAGAAACGCTTATTACAGAAAATTTAGACTAAACGAAGGTTCCACCGAGATTCGAACTCGGATCGCTGGATTCAGAGTCCAGAGTGCTAACCGTTACACCATGGAACCAGACAGGAGAATGGGACTCGTAAATACACTTAGCAGTGTTCTGACGTACTTCAGACACTTCCTACTTGCATTTTTTAACATAATTGACACGATCGAGCATTATAAAACTTAATCTGGGCAATGTTTGCACTTGCAGCCGATGACTGCATTTCCTGTGCGTCTATATGGCAGCGCTGAGTAGCAGTGTGTGGAAACGAAAGACAGGGACGGACGTAAAGCAATCAGTACGAATAAGAAAGTATGCAGGGCCTCTGGTAGCTCAGTTGGTAGAGCGGTGGACTGTAGTGGAAGATTCACAGTTATCCATAGGTCGCTGGTTCAAATCCGGCCCAGAGGACTGTTTTTCTAATCTCAGGAGCAAAGAGGCTCCAGAGCATGCCCACTCGGTCAGAACCTCCCTATGTTTTAAACCTATTTTAAAGGAAATTCATTTGCTCAGCTTCTAGTAGGTAGTTGATAATCATGGGATTCTTAGCCTTCGTAGGATAATGATATTTCTTCGAATTATAGTAAAATTGCTTGCTCTTACAGGCATTACTCGTTTAATGTGCTATATATGTCACATAGTCGCACCAATATTCAGCCGTTTCATAGACATCTCGTTTTTAATACAAACGTAGAAACTACACCCCTGAGCCTATCGCTGTTACTTCCTCGGCGAGAAACGCTTATTACAGAAAATTTAGACTAAACGAAGGTTCCACCGAGATTCGAACTCGGATCGCTGGATTCAGAGTCCAGAGTGCTAACCGTTACACCATGGAACCAGACAGGAGAATGGGACTCGTAAATACACTTAGCAGTGTTCTGACGTACTTCAGACACTTCCTACTTGCATTTTTTAACATAATTGACACGATCGAGCATTATAAAACTTAATCTGGGCAATGTTTGCACTTGCAGCCGATGACTGCATTTCCTGTGCGTCTATATGGCAGCGCTGAGTAGCAGTGTGTGGAAACGAAAGACAGGGACGGACGTAAAGCAATCAGTACGAATAAGAAAGTATGCAGGGCCTCTGGTAGCTCAGTTGGTAGAGCGGTGGACTGTAGTGGAAGATTCACAGTTATCCATAGGTCGCTGGTTCAAATCCGGCCCAGAGGACTGTTTTTCTAATCTCAGGAGCAAAGAGGCTCCAGAGCATGCCCACTCGGTCAGAACCTCCCTATGTTTTAAACCTATTTTAAAGGAAATTCATTTGCTCAGCTTCTAGTAGCTAGTTGATAATCATGGGATTCTTAGCCTTCGTAGGATAATGATATTTCTTCGAATTATAGTAAAATTGCTTGCTCTTACAGGCATTACTCGTTTAATGTGCTATATAGGTCACATAGTCGCACCAATATTCAGCCGTTTCATAGACATCTCGTTTTTAATACAAACGTAGAAACTACACCCCTGAGCCTATCGCTGTTACTTCCTCGGCGAGAAACGCTTATTACAGAAAATTTAGACTAAACGAAGGTTCCACCGAGATTCGAACTCGGATCGCTGGATTCAGAGTCCAGAGTGCTAACCGTTACACCATGGAACCAGACAGGAGAATGGGACTCGTAAATACACTTAGCAGTGTTCTGACGTACTTCAGACACTTCCTACTTGCATTTTTTAACATAATTGACACGATCGAGCATTATAAAACTTAATCTGGGCAATGTTTGCACTTGCAGCCGATGACTGCATTTCCTGTGCGTCTATATGGCAGCGCTGAGTAGCAGTGTGTGGAAACGAAAGACAGGGACGGACGTAAAGCAATCAGTACGAATAAGAAAGTATGCAGGGCCTCTGGTAGCTCAGTTGGTAGAGCGGTGGACTGTAGTGGAAGATTCACAGTTATCCATAGGTCGCTGGTTCAAATCCGGCCCAGAGGACTGTTTTTCTAATCTCAGGAGCAAAGAGGCTCCAGAGCATGCCCACTCGGTCAGAACCTCCCTATGTTTTAAACCTATTTTAAAGGAAATTCATTTGCTCAGCTTCTAGTAGCTAGTTGATAATCATGGGATTCTTAGCCTTCGTAGGATAATGATATTTCTTCGAATTATAGTAAAATTGCTTGCTCTTACAGGCATTACTCGTTTAATGTGCTATATAGGTCACATAGTCGCACCAATATTCAGCCGTTTCATAGACATCTCGTTTTTAATACAAACGTAGAAACTACACCCCTGAGCCTATCGCTGTTACTTCCTCGGCGAGAAACGCTTATTACAGAAAATTTAGACTAAACGAAGGTTCCACCGAGATTCGAACTCGGATCGCTGGATTCAGAGTCCAGAGTGCTAACCGTTACACCATGGAACCAGACAGGAGAATGGGACTCGTAAATACACTTAGCAGTGTTCTGACGTACTTCAGACACTTCCTACTTGCATTTTTTAACATAATTGACACGATCGAGCATT